>NC_134487.1:190016581-190291656 GCF_040206685.1 Ascaphus truei
AGGTATAGTGATACAAACAGGGGGAGGTATAGTGATACAAACAGGGGGAGGTATAGTGATACAAACAGGGGGAGGTATAGTGATAGAAACAGGGGGAGGTATAGTGATACAAACAGGGGGAGGTATAGTGATACAAACAGGGGGAGGTATAGTGATACAAACAGGGGGAGGTATAGTGATACAAACAGGGGGAGGTATAGTAGGGTCGACACTCCAATGGGGGAGGTGACATTCACAGGGGAGGTCTAATAGGGGAAGGTGATACTCAAGCCGAGGGGGAGGTGATACTCACAAATGGGGCACTTACAGCCAAGGGGAAGGGCACGTACAGCAAGGCAGGTACAACCAAGGGGGAGGGCACAATCGCGCCGGAGGTACAGCCAGGGGAGGGCACAATCGCAGCGGAGGTACAGCCAGGGGATGGGGGGGGGGGGGGGTCGGCCTCGTGGGGGGGGGGGAGGTCGGCCTCGTAGGGGGGGAGAAATCTCGCGGGGTGGGGGGAGGTCTCGTGGGGGGGCGAGGTCTCGTGGGGGGGCGAGGTCTCGTGGGGGGGCGAGGTCTCGTGGGGGGGCGAGGTCTCGTGGGGGGGCGAGGTCTCGTGGGGGGGCGAGGTCTCGTGGGGGGGCGAGGTCTCGTGGGGGGGCGAGGTCTCGTGGGGGGGCGAGGTCTCGTGGGGGGGCGAGGTCTCGTGGGGGGGCGAGGTCTCGTGGGGGGGCGAGGTCTCGTGGGGGGGCGAGGTCTCGTGGGGGGGCGAGGTCTCGTGGGGGGGCGAGGTCTCGTGGGGGGGCGAGGTCTCGTGGGGGGGCGAGGTCTCGTGGGGGGGCGAGGTCTCGTGGGGGGGCGAGGTCTCGTGGGGGGGCGAGGTCTCGTGGGGGGGCGAGGTCTCGTGGGGGGGCGAGGTCTCGTGGGGGGGCGAGGTCTCGTGGGGGGGCGAGGTCTCGTGGGGGGGCGAGGTCTCGTGGGGGGGCGAGGTCTCGTGGGGGGGCGAGGTCTCGTGGGGGGGCGAGGTCTCGTGGGGGGGCGAGGTCTCGTGGGGGGGCGAGGTCTCGTGGGGGGGGGGGTCGGGTGAGGGGGGGGACAGGTCTAGTGGGGGGAGGGGGGGACAGGTCTAGTGGGGGGGAGGGGGAGCAGGTCTAGTGGGGGGAGGGGGAGCAGGTCTAGTGGGGGGAGGGGGAGCAGGTCTAGTGGGGGGAGGGGGAGCAGGTCTAGTGGGGGGAGGGGGAGCAGGTCTAGTGGGGGGAGGGGTAGCAGGTCTAGTGGGGGGAGGGGGAGCAGGTCTAGTGGGGGGAGGGGGAGCAGGTCTAGTGGGGGGAGGGGGAGCAGGTCTAGTGGGGGGAGGGGGAGCAGGACCAGTGGGGGGATGGGGAGCAGGACCAGTGGGGGGAGGGGGAGCAGGTCTAGTGGGAGGGAGGAGGTGTAGTAGGAGTGTGGTGATATTCACACACAGGGGCAGGTATAATAGGGGAAGGGGGGGATATACGCCCAAACCACTCCACAGTAAGTACCCTTTAAAAGCTTGCGATGAGATTCAGTGTGAAATGGAACTGGGATAATCTTTAACCAAGCTTCAGTGCTGTGTGAAGATGGTTCTTTAGATCAGGGGTGCGCAAACTGGGGGTGCGAGATTTCCCGGGGGGAGCGCGGCGCATACAGAGGCCCCACGCTCTTCCCAAAAGATTTAAATTAAATGCCAGGGGAGCGCGCGAGGCCTCTGCAAATTCCCTTACCTTGCCTCTGGCGGCTTCTGGCGATGCGTTGCCATGGCAACGTCAAATGACACCGCGGGGGTCACATGACGTCACGTTGCCATGGCGTTGTGTCGTCATAAACGCTGGAGACAACGAAGGGGGGACGCGAGCAGGGCGGGGGGAAAGCAGGCTGGGGGGCACAGAGGAAACAGTTTGCCCACCCCCTGCTTTAGATCATTCAAGATTGAATAGGGGACATGCTTTAGGCTGGTTTTAATCATTCCTATTGGGTAGATCCCAATATATGTGTCTCTCGGGCTCCAACTCCATTGATGTCACCTGTGGGGTCCTGCTGTTCTGGGGCCCCTACTCTATTCAACATTCAGTAATGATGTACCTACAGCTTGTAAGGGAGCTTCAATGCACATGTATGGGGATGACAATCTTATATGCACACAAGCCTCTCTGTCCTTGGATACGTACTTCAATCTGATTTTTCAAGACTAGAAAACTGGATTTTCCTAAACAAAAGTTTTCAAACACTGACAAGACTGTAACTATGGTATTTGGGACTAAGGCTACATTTCTAAAACTACCAATGACTGAGTTTGAGATCAGAACAAGCTCTAATACCAATTCGAATCCTAGCCCGTCACTAGATTTAAATATCTGGGCATATGGTTTGACTCCCATTTAACATTCGGGTTGCACATTGATACCCTGACATTCAAAACCTATGCCAAACTGTGTACTTTATAGGAACAAATCCTCCCTAAGGCTGAGATGATGGTGCCGGCGTCGCTGCGTGCGCACGCCTGGCAAGCTCTCTTTCTGTAGTGGGCTATGCAAGTGACCCCAGTGCCTGTGCGCCTGCCGGCGAAGTGGCGCGTGGATGCGGCAGAATTTTGAAAATGCAACAAATTTTGTATTTTCAGGCGGCTGCCGCGTGACATCAGCGCACGTGAGCTGGTTCAGCCAATGAGGGTGAACCAGCTTCGTGACGCGTCCACCAGGCCCCGCCACACGTCTACAATCTCCTGCAGCCAAGTTCACAAATCGCTTGGGCTGCAGGAGTGAGCGCAGGAGTGAGCACAGGAGTGAGCGCAGGAGTGAGCGCAGGGACCATGATCCCAGCACAAGACAGCTGGTCAGAAAGCGCATCGCACAGCAGATGCTAATGCTAATTTTAGACTATGGGGACAAAGTATATGGTACAGCACCACAACCCGCCTTCAAAAACTAGACACCCTCTACAATTCAATTTGCTGCTTTGTCCTCCAATGTAACTACAACACACAGCACTGTGAGATGCTTAAAGAACTTGATTGGCCATCACTTAAGTCTAGGTGCAAAGTTCATTTTTCCTGTCTTGCCTTCAAATACTTTCTGGGCAAGCTACCCATCTATCTGAACAAGCTCCTCACCCCTAACACATGCAGCACTTATCTGAGATCAGACTATAAAAGACTTGTTCACAGTCACAAGGTTCAACAAAGTATCTGTCCGCTCCTCCTTCTCTTACCGTGCACCCCACACGTGGAACAACCTACCGGAGACTCTCACATCCACCAGCAGTCTAAATTCTTTCAAAACTAAAAGCTGTCTCACATGTTTAGGGGGGGGGGGTCCTCACTTCCCAAACAATAACATGAAAAAATCTATAAAACAGGAGGCGCTTGTTTTATAAATTTTTCACATTTTAATCTTGTCTGTAACTGTTACATAAGCCTATAATCATATCATCTCTGTCCTGAATGTCTGTAAATGTTATTTATAACCTCTGTATAACCTCTGTCCATTTAATGTAACCGTGTATCTGTCATCATAACTCTGTGCCCAGGACATACTTGAAAACGAGAGGTAATTCAATGTATTACTCCCTGGTAAAACATTTTTATAAATAAATACAGGGGGAGGTATAGTACAGGGGGGAAGGTATAGTGGAGGGAGGGTGGAGACAATACTCCAGTACAGGGGATATGATACTCACATAAAGGGGAGGTCTAGTAGAGGGAGGTGATACTCACATACTCTCTCACGTTCTTTGTTTTGACAGCTTTGTAAGAGGAATATGCAGGATACAGCAACCCAAAGACAAGCCTGTGACATAAGCACACAACACTGAGTGCGACAACACCACGAGACGTCACACAGACACATTATTAGACTGTAAGCTCTCAGGAGCAGGGCCCTCCATTACCTTCTGTACTGTATGTGTTTGTCCTTATTTGGAATGTTATTCTGTTTATGTAATATACATAACTCTGTATCCCCATTGTACCGCACTGTGGAATATGTTGGCACTTTACAAATAAATGATAATAGTGACACCCCACCACAAACGCATTGTGATACTCCACCATGCACACTGACTCCAACACTGACACAAACCAGCATGACCTGGGTAATGAGACACACAGTGGCATGTGACCCTGTCACAGTGAGTGACACTGCACTGTACCAGATAAGACAGCAACATGCAGCTGTCACTTCCTATAATGTAAGACACAATGACACACAGCCAAACACAGAGAGTAGCAGCACTGTAAAAGTGCTGTTGGTGATATTAACACTAGTTTTGACACTGTGTGATACACTTGTGTGTTGTGTCAGGGAGTGCTCACAGTGTTGTGCAGGTTGTGTTATAAATCCTTATACACGGGCTGTACGTGTTCATGGAACAGGATGTGTTGTCATTTGTGTAGTTACTGGTTGTGGTGTGTGAGGAGCTGTGTATGTGTCCTATAGCGATTGTATGATGTGTTGCTGTACCCCTGGTTGTGTTGTTGTGTTGTTGTGTTACTCACACCACAGCTCGGGAGATGATCCAGGACACCATCCTGACACACACAGCAACACAACGACAACCGCTTCTACGCTTTGCACTTCCGCATCCGGTAGGCGGAGTTAGACAACTCAAACGTGGAAGAAAACAGTTACCAGCCAATCAGCTAGCAGTTGCCTGAGGCTCCGCCCTCGTGTCTAACCCCAGTTACTATGGAAACGTATCATTACCTTCACCCTTCAATGGCCTGAGTGAGCAGCACTTCTAATGGAATGTGCCCCGGCCACCATTATTATTATTATTTTATTATTATAATCAGTGTCATTATTAATGGTAATAATACGGTAATAATACAAATATTTCAAAGTAACCCCTCACCTGCCAGAGAGCAGCAGGGCAGCAATTTATTGTGGGATATGCACAGACTACCATTAATATTATCATTGATATTGTTGTTATTATAATTATGAGTCATAATGATTATTATCAATATTAATGTTAGCAATAAATACAATATTAACCCCTCCTACCAGAGAGCCGCAAAGGAGCACTTATAATGGGCCGTACAACATTGAGTATAATATTGCTCCTCTTCGTATTATAATCGGTTTTAATGATGGCAATAATATTTGGCAAGAACCGCTCACCTGCCAGAGGGCAGCACTTATTATGGGGTGTACACGCATCCATAAAGGCCAGATACTGGATACAAGTGATCCCATGCCAAAATACAACAAATATATCACACGTGGCTTAGGCTACGGTTATACTGCCGGCGACATCAGGCTACGGTCGCTGGAAAAATCATATTGAGATGATTTCCAGTGATCAAGCCGTCGCTCAGTCGCACCGCACGCGACGTCGGCAATGCATTCGTTTTGACAAGCGGCACTATAAGCGCAGCCTTACCGGCTCTCCGGCATCTCCTCTGCAGCATCATGGTGACGTGTCGGCGCTATGATAAGCCAGATAAAAGGTAAGAGGCAGTTACAGAGGCCTCGCACTATCCCCCGACAAAAAGTTTAAATGTTGTGGGGAAGAGCGCGGGGCCTCTGTAAGCGTGGGGGTCGGTTCGGCGCCCCTCATAGAAAGTGTTGCGAGCCCCCCAGTTGGCGCACCCCTGGCGTAACTGATCTACAACACTGTCTATAAAATTGGGGGAAAGCAATTCTAACATTATATTAAAACAATGTATACAATATTTATGCAGAGAGAGTGGACGAGGAAGGAGGCTTCCTAAAATAAATCCATTTTCACTAGAGGGGGAAACTTTCTATTATTCTAGAAGTTTGTCAGCAAAAGTCTAGCTACAACTTGTAAATAAAAAAGTAGTGGTCCTCCTTACCCCCAAGACAGGGGTCTGCAACCTCTCAAGGAAGAAGAGCAAAGGAGAAGAAGCGGCTCAGTGAGTAACGACAGGGGAACCTGGTTCAATTCCCGGTGTCGGCTCCTTGTGACCTTGGGCAAGTCACTTTATCTCCCTGTGCCTCAGGCACCAAATACATAGATTGTAAGCTCCACGGGGCAGGGACCTGCGCCTGCAAAAATGTCTCTGTAAAGCGCTGCATAAAACTAGCAGCGCTATTCAAAAACATGCTATTATTATTTATAAAAAATATGTCTTTATCCAAATTATTCAGAGCCACAACACATGCATGAATATTACAGCCCCATAAACACATACATATACTGTACACACTAATTGGTATATACTGTATAAGCATTAAAATACAACAAAATATGTGGGGGAATAAAATGCCTCACCATAATAAGTCCCTTAATTTCGTTTTTTTAATCAATTTTCTGTACAAAACAGTGTCATTTATAAATACACAATACATACATACACTACCCTCCCCAAAAAATACCTATATATGCGCTATAGAGCATGCGCTTTCCTTTGTTTTATAGATGTAGCCAGGTCCCCCAGGCTTACCCTTATCTCCGCATGCTGGGAGAATAGGGAAGGTTGCAGTGCGTGTAGGGAGTGCTTCGGTACATCGGAGGCTCCGCAGTGACCCGATTAGTAGGGCGCCGCCATGTTGGTGTTCACGCATGCGCGGTGAGCCCGTGGAGGTGGTGAGGGAACAGAGGTCGCGCATGCCAGGAGGAGGTTGCGAAAGCCCGCGAAGAGGAGCTGCTCCTATAGGGTGGAGCACACGGGACTATGAGTCCCAGCAGACAGAGCGAGACCAGTTGAAGCCAGGGAGCCTATAAGGCGGGCGGAAAATCAGGAGGAAGAGTTAGGAGGTTGCGCAGGGGAGCACGCTGGGTTGAACCGAGCAGGAGGAGGAAGGAGAAGGAGCTCTGCGTGTAGGGCGGCCGGTAGCCCCTACGCTAGGCCTTATACCCCGGCCCAGTTAGGCCCTGAGTCCCCGTAGAGTGGAGCGGAAGTAGGGACTGGCCATCAGATAGGACACAGCCCCTTAGCACCAGCAGAAGAGTGAGACATTCAGAGACTGTTGCGCGATCATACCAGAGGTCTGGGCTGAGACCTCGGCCGCACAGTAACAGCTAACCGGGTGGGATCGCCCCGAGAGGTATTCCTGGAAAACCATCTGTCGTCTGATTCTTTGCGAAGTTCTCTGGCAGGCCCGCAGGTAATCTCATCAAGTGCACCAACTGTATACATATATCCATATCCGAACATAGTGGCTGCGCGGTCACACACATATACCTCACTTTGGGGGTGGGGCAATATTGAGTGTGGGATTTGGACACGGTGTGGGTACACGGTGAGGGGGCCGCGTCCTGTCAGACGCAGTTGTATAGTGTCTCCTCTAGGGAGAGACACCTGTTGATTATATGCAAGGTTATGGTTGTACTAGTAAAGACATCGGTTACTTTTATAGGCTGTGTGTGTGTAATACATTATTGTCCTGCGAGGAACAACTTCCACTCTGTTGGGAGCCATCGCAGGCGGAGGCGCTGCACCAAGTAAGAGGTACCAGTATTCATACAAACTGCCCCCAGGCTCTCAGTGGCAAAGGCTCAGTCCCTGCGAGCCAACAGGTTACACAGCATTGGTAGTGTACTGTATTCAATAGGAAGCAGGGCTACATTTGGAGGTGCTGCTGATAGTCAGACCTGGGGTGCCCCAACTCTAAATTCACCCAGCCACCTGTCCAGAATGACTCTCCCCTCGCGTCAGAGCATGCGCGAATGGGCACGGCAGATGCAAACACCTGCCCGCCGCGTTGATTGCCGCAGAGACTTAGTGGTACTAGAGCCCTCTGTTCCCCAATACCTACAGCTCCCCAATTCCCCACCTGGCGGGAGCCCTTTTGTCTACCCACTCCGGGACATACCCACTGATGCGCTTGACGAAGATTGTCCTACTTCCGCCTCTGACAATTACCCGGCCAGTGATCCTAGCAGTTGTCGATCAGAATTCAGTTATCCGGGGTCCAAGGGGTCTGAAGAAGCTGGGCTGTGTAGGGATATGCTGCAGAAACTTAACGACAAGGTAGGCCAGCTGACCGTCCCACCCAGTTTACCACCCTTAGTTGAAGCACTCACTCTGGCTACCCACTCCCAAAATTACAGGAAATTGAAAGCCTTCTCAGGGACCTTGCCCGTCCCGAAGGGGGAGGATAGAATAGATCCCTGGAAAGAACACACCAGGGGCGTAATGGAGGAGTGGTCCTGTACAGATGCGGTAAAACGCCAACGCATCATGGAGTGCTTGAGGCCCCCAGCAGTCATTCTGGTCAGCATTCATAGAGAGCAATATCCTGTATTGACTTCCCAGATGATCGTTGAATTCTTAATGGAGGCCTATGGCGTGGCAGAAGATGATGGGGCCCTGTGGGCCAAATACTATGCCATTAACCAGAAGGAAGGGGAAGACTTGTCGGCCTACATCCATCGAGTACAGATAGCATTGGGACCCTTACTTCACCATAAGTACGTTACAGCCGCACAAATGGATGAATATCTCCGTAAGCAATACCTGAGGGGGTCCAGCCCTAACCACCCCATTGCCAACATGATTCGGGATAACCTCACCCAGGGAGCCCCCCTACATTCACGAAGTTGTTACAGCAAGTCAAGGAGCACGAGGCTCATCTAATGCTTCACTCCCCGGCGAAAGCAAAAGGGGTCTGCAACACCAAGAGTAAGGGAACTAGTGAGAAGAAGGAGGATCCTCCGGACAAACCTGTGGCCGAGCGGCCGAAGTACTCGGGGAGGACCTCTCCTCCCTACAACCGCCGTACGCCACCCCGTGATCTTTCATGCTACAAGTGCGGGAAGAAGGGGCATATATCTTATGACTGCCGAATGGGAGAATCTCGTGACCGGAGTCCCTCCCCCAAGAAATTCACATCCCATGCCATGGTCTGTGGAGTGTACGCCGCCGACGGAGAGGCTGTGGGGGTGCCGACTTCTACTGAACCTCGAAACCCCAATGACCTTACTCCAAATTCCCCCACCGATAGTGGCTGTCCTCGAGACTGGAACAATCGAGTGGGGCCTGTGGCCCTCATACGCGTATTAGTGGATGGCATCTACTCCTCAGCCTTGCTGGACACAGGGTCACAAGTGACCATTATCTATCGAGGGTTCTACGATCAACATCTCCAGAACAAACCCCTGAAGTCGGCCGAACATATAAAAGTGAGGGGCATGAGCAATGAAGACTACCCTACAGATGGCATTATGAAGGTGTGTGACAGAGTGAAGTCAACTCCTATCAGTTACGCCTGGGAGACATATGTCTGAGTGCTTCATCCAGCACTCATAAGGGTTAACTCAGGTGGAACTTGGGTAGTCAGGAAGTAATTTGACACCTGAGAGCCAGAAAGGTAGAAAAGGATCTTGTTACCAGCAGTAGCTGGCTCCCTCAGACAAGAGCACATGGATAGATGTGCTGCTAGCCAGAAGGATACAACACACTACTTACTGCAGCCAAAGTAAGATTTGTTTCATTTGTTTTCATGACTGCTTAAAAGACTCTGAAGGTTTGGTTATGGTTTAGCCAGCCAGCCTGCTAGATAGGTCTGCTGTGTTAGTCAGTTTTTCTCCCATCGTGGAGCAGGATTTATTTTGTTAAAGGGACAGTGTACCCGCATGTTATGTTACTGTGGAGAAATAAAGCCATTGAACATTTTTCATTATCCTGAAACTACACGTGTGGACTGTTCCCTGACCTTGGCTACAGGCCGTCCTGCCACACGGTGTCTCTGGAGATTCAGCAGCTCAACACCGGGAGATCACACACCATGAACGTAGACGCCCTCGTGTGCCCGGAACCCAAGGACCTGCCCAAGTACCCGATCATTTTGGGGACCAATGCAGACATTGTACAGACTGTTATCCGGGCCTACTTGCAAGAGACGAATGAATTGCCCATGTCCAGTGTTCAACTGCAGCTCGTTCAGGTGGACAAGGCCCCCCCAGCCTCGGCCCTCGAGAGCTACGGGCTGTTGTTCTGCGGCCGAGCCGGCCTAACGGAAATCCCGCCGGGAGCCATACAGAGAATGCCATATGGAAAATAGCTGAAGCGCTCAAATGCAGGTATATCTCAAAATGATAATAAGCCAGACCACTGTACCAGGGTACCAACAATTGATATAGTACCTATTGTGTCATATAATGGGTACTATCCTCCTGAAGACAGGTGGTGTGTGGTGCAACCCACTCACCATATGTCTCATTGGCAGGTTCCCCTGAAAAATATGCAAATACTCACATCCTGGTAGGGCAGGCAGGCAGGCTGTGCAGCTACTCAATGCAATACAGGGAAAAGGGAGACCAAAAAGCGCACCAGCACAAACGGAGCAGGAAGAACCCAAGACAAAAAAATGATTAAAAGGGCACTTTAATGTGGCAAAAGACCCATCCAATGCATTTCGAACGTCGCAGCGTTCTTTTTCAAGGATAAAACACAATGTGATAACATCCATTATATACCCTCTTACCTGTGGGCCATTTCGCGCCAAAAATCAGAACCTGATGACGTCATAACAGAGCGACTCAGTGCCGATCTAAGGGCAAAAGGAAGTACCAAAGGCAGTGTGGCCATTTTGGATGATTTAGGTACACAATCTGTGTTATGCAGTATGTATGTGTAATATGTCTTTAAATTTACTTTTCTTGCACATTTTTTTAATCATGTCTAGAGGTTTTTATTTTTAACTTTTTTTTTGTATATAACTTAGTTGCAACACAGCTAGTTTTTTAATCCACCTTGTTCATGTTTTTCCTTGATATAATAGTACCCTTTATTAAGCATTAGTTTAGTTTAATATAGCTTTATTTCGTTTAAATATGCTTGTCCAGTTAGCAGCAATGTATTTTGTTCTGCTGGAATGGTCAATAAAGCTTTGTTATTGTGTTCCTATGTTTGCCCACATCCAAAATGGCCACACTGCCTTTGGTACTTCCTTTTGCCCTTAGATCGGCACTGAGTCGCTCTGTTATGACGTCATCAGGTTCTGATTTTTGGCGCGAAATGGCCCACAGGTAAGAGGGTATATAATGGATGTTATCACATTGTGTTTTATCCTTGAAAAAGAACGCTGCGACGTTCGAAATGCATTGGATGGGTCTTTTGCCACATTAAAGTGCCCTTTTAATCATTTTTTTGTTCTGGTTTCTTCCTGCTCCGTTTGTGCTGGTGCGCTTTTTGGTCTCCCTTTTCCCTGTATACAGAGAATGCCAGCCTGGTGCTCATATGCCGAGCGCGAAGACACTGAGCATCTCTTCTCATTGGAAAGCACCCGGGAAGAAGACGCTCGAAGAGGATACCGAATAGTACCTGAGTTTAGGGATTGGTCCGCTGCCATTCCTCGTCGCATCTATGTGTTGGTGCAGAATCTATCCCCCTTCACCATGGCTATAGATGCGGGACAGAAATTGGGTCGGATCTACCCGGTCAGTCTAATGGATGAGCCTGTCCAGGTCAAAACCGCCCGAGCTGGATGCTCCTCAGAAGAACTAGACTTCGACTTCGGGACCGAAGAGTGGAAAGAGAGATTAAGGGGCCAATTAGAAGACAGGCGTGACGTCTTCTCTACTGGTGAGATGGATGTGGGGTGCAGTCGCAGTGCCCAGCACACTATCCAGATGAATGACACGACTCCCTTTCGAGAGCGCTCCCGGCGCATCGCCCCTAGGGACGTCGATGATGTACGGGCCGTGATTCAAGAGATGGAGGAAGCCGGGATCATCACGAAGTCAAGGAGTCCCTACGCGTCCCCCATCATAGTAGTGAGGAAGAAGAATGGAACTGTGAGAATGTGTGGATTACAGAACCTTGAATAATCGCACGATTCCTGACCAGTATAACCTCCCTCGCATAGAGGAGATCCTGAATGCCCTCAATGGGAGCAAATGGTTCAGTGTGTTGGATCTAAGGCCCGGCTACTACCAGGTACCCATGAGCCCTGAGGATCAAGAGAAGATGGCCTTCATGTGTCTGTTGGGATTCTATCAATTCACTCGCACGCCACAGGGCATTTGTGGAGCACCAGCCATCTTTCAAAGACTGATGGAGAAAACCTTGGGAGACTTGAACCCCAGAGAATGTTTGGTGTATCTGGATGACATCATCGTCTTCTGCAGAACACTGGAGGAACATGAGACCCGACTTCTGAAGGTTCTCGATTGTCTCACCCAAGAGGGACTCAAGTTGTCCTTGGATAAATGCCGATTCTGTAGGACCTCAGTGACCTACGTAGGACAGATCGTGTCTGCCGAGGGAATAGCCACCGACCCCGCCAAGATAGAAGCCGTAGTAAGCTGGCCACGTCCCAATAATGTGGTAGAATTGCTCTCTTTCTTGGGGTTCTGCGGATACTATCGTAGATTTGTGGAGGGATATTCTCGCCGGGCCAAGGCCCTCAACAGTCTTCTCAAAATATACCCGGAAGACACGGGACGAAAGGCGACCCCCGCACGACAGCCCTTCGGGGACAAGTGGACCACAGAGTGTGAACAGGCCTTCCTGGACCTGAAACAGAGTCTGACGGCTGCACCGGTATTAGCCTATGCCGACCCCGAGCAACCCTATATCCTACATGTGGACGCTAGTCTCAGTGGACTAGGGGCAGTACTGCATCAGAAACACCCAGAGGGATTACGGCCCGTAGCCTACATCAGTCGCAGTCTGATGCCCAGTGAGCAAAACTATCCCGTGCATAAGCTCGAGTTTCTCGCTTTAAAGTGGGCTATCGTGGATAAGCTTCATGACTACCTCTATGGAATCACCTTCGAGGTGCGAACGGACAATAACCCCTCACGTTTATCATGACTTCAGCTAAACTGGATGTGGCTGGTCATCGTTGGTTGGCCGCACTCTTCAACTACAATTTCACCCTGAAATACAAACCGGGACCTCTGAATGTGGGAGCCGATGCTCTATCCAGATGCCTGGGGCTGGTCGCCACCCCCGACGACGACAGGTGGGAAGAAATCCCCGGCCCCGGGATGCGAGCCCTGTGCTGCACCGCAGCCATAGTTAAATGATCAAGTAGCATTCTCCGAATTGAGGGTGGCGGATTCTCTAGGGTGTGCGGCCAAGGCCATACCGGCTGCATACCGGGACCCCAGCGGCATGCACATCACCCCTGACAAGATCATATCCTGGAAAGACATGGTGCTTTGCCAAATTCGTGACCCGATAGCCGGCGCCATCCGCCACGCTATCCAGAGAAACCGTACCGATTTTCTCAAACACGCTCCTGGCGATGTGGGGGGTATTCTAATGAGAGAAGCAGACAAATTTGAAATACGGGACAATTATACCGGGTGGTGGAGTATCATAAACATCCAAGTAGGAGGCAGCTGGTCCTACCTAAAATGCTACAATACTTGGTGTTACAGTCATTACATGACGAACATGGCCATTTGGGCGTCGACAAAACCTTTGGACTGGTGACAGATCGATTCTTCTGGTCAAAAATGAGGGAAGCCATGGAGCATCATTGCCGTCGGTGTAGCCGATGCATTCAACGCAAAACAGTTCCCACCAGAGCCGCCCCAATGGGTCATTTGAAAAGTATGGGTTCCATGGACTTAGTATGCATGGACTTCCTGTGTATTGAACCGGATAGCCGGGGAATTTGCAATGTGCTGGTCATCACAGACCATTACACGCGGTATGCGCAAGCTTTCCCGACAAAAGACCAAAAAGCCATCCCAGTAGCCAAGGTGCTTTGGGAAAAATACTTCATACATTATGGGCTTCCCCACCGACTACATTCTGATCAGGGCAGAGACTTTGAGAGTAAACTAAAGATCTTGCACATCACCAAATCGCGAACCACCCCTTACCACCCTGAAGGGGACGCCTTGCCCGAACGGTTCAATCGCACTTTACTGGACATGCTGGGAACCTTAACGGGGATGCAAAAGACTGAGTGGAGTAGGCATGTGGAAACGCTAGTACATGCCTACAACTGTACCAGACACGAATCTACTGGATTTTCGCCCTACTTCCTGATGTTCGGGAGAGAAGCCCGACTGCCGGTAGATATATGGTTGAGGGTCTCCAGTGATGGGTTTCATAACGCCACTCATTTCAAATATGTGCAGAGACTACAAGAAAACCTGCAACAGGCCTATCAGCAAGCTGAAAAATCTACGAAAAAGCTGAATGCTGGTAACAAGAAACGCTATGACCACAAGGTCAAACATCAGGACATTCAACCTGGAGATGCGGTACTTCTCCGCAACTTGGGAGTACCGGGAAAACACAAACTGGCTGACCGGTGGAGAGGAGTCTACAAAGTAGAGTCACAGATGCCTGGCCTCCCAGTCTATCGTATCAAGGACTCGGAGGGCCGGGTAAAGGTATGGCACAGAAACCATTTGCTTCCAATCCCGCAATTAGGGGAGGATGAGCCCGAACTACCAGCTACTCCATTGGATGGAGAAACGAACCAGGGTGGTCCAGAGACTGACAATAATACGACCTATGAAGACCCCCAGGAGGGACCCTCTCAAAGGCGCGACGAGCATCTCCCAGAGGAGCTACGGGTAAAGGGCTCGGTAAACAAACAAAAAAAACAGATTTTAAGTGCGCAAAGAAACCCTCTATTGCAATAAGGGAATATAACCCATATACACCTAAGTGATATAAATATAACACAACCTTGGAAGGTATAAGGTCTGCAGCTGTGGATATAGGAGTGAGAAATCACTCCTAGAACTGAAACAAAAGAAAACAAGCGCAGACGCAAATGGTGAAGTAAGTTCAGATCAATTAATATATATTAAAAGGTATGATATCTGCGTACATCAGTGAAGACAAAAGTAGGCATATCGTGCACTTAGGTTAACATGTTACCAGGCACCACCAGACACACAGGAACCGTAGAACCACAGCAACTGCCGTGTCACAAGATGGGTGAGGTAACGCTGATCGTCCGTCGTTTTAGGCCGTCACTGGCTGGCTTAGTCTGGCTCTACGAAGTCTGCAAGAACGTCTTTGCACCGTGCCCGCTGGAACCGCCGTCAAGCTCGTCTCTCCGGAAAGTCCACGTAGTTTTGCGGCCGATTCGCGACTTGCCGTAAGGCAATCCTTGCCGCAAGGTGGATTGACGTCACAAGAAAGTTCGGAGCAAGTCTCTCTACAGCTCAGCAAGGGTATATGGCAGAGATATAACCGTAGGGGCTAGATACTAAACACATCCAACGCACGTTTCATAGCGTAAGCTACTTCATCAGGGATAGAATACAAATATAAAATCACAGGATATATACCATATCGCTGCACAGGATAGGTCAATTGAGCCTCAGTATAAACCAATAGGATCTAGGTATGTTAAAACTCGCATATGTTTGAATAATGCAGGTCCTAATTAGGACCCAGGCCTAGAAAAGATTAACCCATCGTGGGCAGCAATAACTTGGAAAAACAACCTACATATTAAACCTTTAATTATAAAATTATCAGCACATGTTAATAAGATTTGTGTGTTCACATGAGTCTCTGCAATAGAACAAACAAAAAATTAGTATATAGTAATTAAAAATAGTAATCAAAATACTTCGAGACAACATATTCACCGCTTATGAATCATAAGGGAGAAGGAGTGGCTCAGCACCGACCGACACCGAAACTGCCGCAGGCGAGCCCGGTTCAACTCCCGGCGTCGGCACAACCAGCAGCGCCACACAAGAACATGCCATCATTATTATTATTATTATTATTATTATATATTAATGAAGACAAAGCCCAGGGAATTTAAACACATAGAAACATATAGAAAGAGCCTAAGGAATTTAATAGAGACACCATAGATCAATATTTTCATTCAGGCCATTTATACCAAGGGTGTCTAATTTCTGTATCCAGAATGTCTCCTGAATGGAGACATCCTTAAGTCTATCCCCTCCCCGTCTATTACATGGAATATATTTAATTCCTTTGAAAGTTAGCGATGAGGGGTCCTTATTGTGGTGAACAGAGAAATGGCGACTAACACTATGGGTTTGTAGAGCATTTTTTATATTCCTCACATGTTCTTGAATGCGGAGTTTTAAGCTTCATTTTGTGCGGCCTACATATTGTAGACCGCACGCATATTCCAATAAATACACCATGTGAGTCGTATTACAGTTAATAAAATCAGTAATCTCATACATTTTTGTTTTGTTACGTGTGTAACCCTTGTTCCCCCCCCCCCCCCCCAGACTCATCTGCGGTGTCTAGGGTGCGTGAGGGCAGATTACATGCGTAGTGGTGGTGCATACCTACGAGGAACAGGAGGGCCTGAGCTTCCCGCGTTGTTATTGGGGAGACAGGACCAGGCTTCTGGGGTGGTAGCCTCCATACTTTCTTAGTGGTGCAGCGCCTCCATCTTCTATACTCCCAGGGATGTGGGATAGGACCTGTACAGAAGAATGAACCCTGGTCCCAGGGTGATTGCTCCAGACTCACACAACAGTCTTTGTATAAAAGTATTGTCTCTTTATTGGTCAGATCAGCGACTCCAAATGTAGTGGCGACCTGCAGCCACAACAACCACAGCAAAGTCCTGCTAATTACTCCACTCTCCTCCCTTTAAGGTCTTTCCTCCTCTCCTTCCCTCCAAGTCTCTCCTCCGACAGGATGGTCTGGGCTGGGGCGTCAATACCCCGCAGCCCACCTCCGAGGTTATCCTTGCGGTGGGGAATGGATTCTCCCCATCACCCCAGACCTAGGGTGAGGGGCATTGGTCCACCGGGTCTATAGTGCTATCAGCTCTACTCAAAGTGGCTGAGTCTCTCCTCTCCTCTCTCGGCTCCTGCACGACTGCACAGGTGAGACCGCACTGTCTCCTCCAACTCCTCGGACAGAACAGACAGTCACTCACAGGAGCTGGCTGCTAAAATAGACTCAGCCCCACCCCTCATGATGTCAGCAGAACCTCCCCTCCATCTCATGCCTGCAGCAGAGTCAGAGGCCTGCATCTACCACTCAGGGCAGGGCTTGGAAGGGGGAAAACCCATGATGACTACTGGTGCCTGCCCTTAACAGGACTTACCACAGTAGGAGGAAGATAGGTATAGCCTGTGCTGTTTACAGGGGGCTACACGTGATTTGAATGTTTTTCTTTCAGGGTGTAGAAATTTGCATATTGAACATTTTCCACATTGATAATTACCTATTGGTTTTGACCCAAACCAGGTTTTTCTAAGGTACTATCCAAAACCTTCCCTATGTCACTTGGGGCAAAGGCATCCTTTAGACTCCGTGCTTTTCTATATATAAATTTTGGATAGGGGGTAAGATGACCATTCAGGATCGGATCAATAGAAAGAATACCCCAGTGTTTTTTAATAACTTCCTCTATCTATTTATGCATAGAGTTATAATTGGTAATAAATGCAACTTCCATCCTTTTTGTCATGTTTCTCTTTTTCTTTTTAGGTATTAGCATATTTGTACGGTCTATTGTCCTGACTTTTTCCAGTTCTGTCATAAGCTTTCCGTAATTGTATCCCCGTTCTAAAAATCTCAGAAACAGGAACTGTGCCTGTTCCTCGAAATCTATTTCGCTAGTGCAATTCCTCTTGACTCTCATAAATTGACCTCCAGGTATGTTGTTTATCCATGTTTTTTTTTGGTTGCTGTAGCAGGGTTGATGCAACAAAGGGTTAATCAGGCAGAAAAGGCAAAACAAGGTATCAGGAACAGAATGCAGCAAGGCACAGCGTCACACTGACTATGCTCAGCAAAGGTAAGCTAAAAGTGCAGGGTATATAAGGAAGGAGACTCCAATAGCAAGCAGGGGTGGAACCAGGAAGTGACTCATCATAGGCTGCTGGTGCACACAGGTGTGTCCAATGATGCAGCCGATCAGGTAGGAGGTTGCTTGCAGCCCGCACGTGTCACAGGGTTCAGAGGGCGAGACTTGGAGTGTGTGATACTCCCACGCCGGTTCCTTGAGACATCAGAGCGGGGGCGGAGCCTGGAACGAGTGTCACTGCCATGCTGGTGTTGTTTAACAACAGAGCGGGGACGGAGCCTACCGCGCGCATCATGGCGAATCCTCACAGTACCTCCCCCCCCCCCCCCTCTAGGAGCGACCTCCGGGCAACTCCATGAAGGCTTATCCGGAAATTTGGAATGGAAGTTACGGATCATCCTGAAAGCATGAACATGATGACTAGGAACCCAGGATCTTTCCTCTGGGCTGTAACTCTTCCAGTGTACCAAATGCTGTAATGAGCCTCTTGAGAACTTTGAGTCCAGAATGGATTGTATTTCATACTCAGGTTGGCCTTTTACCATATGAGACGAAGTGGGAGGCGAATGAACCGAGTGAGTATTCTAGACCACTGGCTTAAGCATCGAGACGTGAAAAACGGATGGGATCCGCATAGAAGGAGGTAACGCGAGACGATACGCCACAGGATTAATCCTTTCTGAGATAGAAAAAGGACCGAGAAATCTGGGTGCAAACTTCATAGATGGTACTTTCAGCCTGGTGTTCTTGGATGAGAGCCAAACCTTGTCGCCAATCTTGAATTCTTGAGCAGGTCTACGGTGGCGATCAGCCTGGGTCTTCTGCCTATTGGTAGCTGTCTAGATGTTTGCCTGAACCTTTTTCCAAAGATCTTGCAATGCTTTAATCCCGTCGTCTGCCGCGGAAACCCCTGATGAAGATACAGAGAGAGGGAGTGTAGAAGGATGGAACCCGTAATTTACAAAAAATGGGGATTCCAGAGTAGATCCACTTTGTGCGTTGTTATGTGCGAATTCTGCCCAGGGCAAAAGTTCGGACCAGTCATCTTGGGAATCTGAAACAAAACATCTTATGTATTGTTCTAGGGAATGATTGGTCCTTTCAGTCTGACCATTCGTCTGTGGGTGGTACCCCGAGGAGAAATGTAGAGAAATGCCTAGTTGTAGGCAAAAAGAACGCCAAAAGCGAGACACAAACTGAGAACCCCTATCAGACACGATAACCAGGGGTACTCCTTGAAGTCGAAAGATCTCTCTGATGAATATATCGGACAGTTTGGAAGAATTGGGAAGACCTTTGAGAGGTATAAAGTGGGACTGTTTAGAAAATCGATCCACGACCACCAGGATCGTATTCATGCCCTTGGATACCGGTAAATCCAAAACACAAGGAGAAAAAGAACCCCTATAGTGGGAGCACTCAACTGGACAATGATACTGATGTGAGAGATATATGTAATAACCTTATATAGAACACAGTAGTACTTGAGTAATGTAAGGTGAGTATAATTAAAAACAACTTTATTGGGAGATGTCCTCAATAAAATAAATGTCCTAAATAAATCATCCTAATCAAGCGGCAAATTAAAATGCAATGAAGGTGGGGTGAGCCAATGGAACAGTACATCTAATGCAGTTTAAGGTTATCTGAATATCCTCTAATATTAAAGGTAAGTGTATACCAAAATATGTTTAGAGAAAGTATAGTGCGGTTGCAACATGTCCATATATAATGTTACACATTAATCCAGTGCCGCGAGTCCAACAAGGTAGCAGGTAAGTAATCACTGCCACAGTGTTTTTGACAACGACTTATGCCCGGAGCCCTCTCTGCATAAACTAGATGAACTATTTGGCTAGGTGCTGCTTGTCACAACCAACTGTCTCAAACAGTGAAGAGTAATTCTTGTCTACACAGTGTATGTGGTCTTTGACTGTAAAAAACTCTAAGGAACCAGTGCTGCGAGTCTAACAACAAGGCAGCATGATAATCTGCCCTGATGTTTTAGCAGACAACGTCTTGTGCCCAGTATTACCCTCACAATTGGTAAACGTCAAAACTCCTGTAGTCCAAGTTATCACAGGATAAAACACACTCTAAAAAAGTCATACATGTACAATAAATGAGAGCAGTGGTACTGGTATATTTTGAATCCTCATGTCCCTCAGGGTATTTTTGATGCAGTTGTCCATCAGGCAGATACAGACATGGTGGAACGTCTGTATTGTTCACCCTTAACCTAATGATAATATGATCGCAAATAGAGATGCGTGATTTTTTAGGGACAGATTTAGATCTGCAGCGGATCGGCCAGTTTCGTGGGTCCGCGGATTCCCGTGGATCAATCTCAAAAATGGGTGACGCGCGTTTGGCAGATTTTTTTATTATTATTACCAATACACTCCACAACCCGGGGACGGATTTGCAGAATCCAATCAGCCGGTTCAGGAATCTGCTGGGGGATTCTTAAGAATCCGTCAACGGATTGTATCCAATGGCGGTTTTTGAGGAATCCGCGCAGATTAAAACCGACCAAATCCGCTTGCGGATTTTACACAGCAGAATGGATTTTGGGAGGAAAATGCGAGAAAATCTGGGAAACAGATTTTGGGGGATTCGCCCATCTCCGTTTGCAATAGGTTTTCCATGTTTAGGGCTGAAGATGATCTCTTTAGATCTGCATGGGAATCTTTACTTAACATTTTGGCATTTTTTTTTTTTTTATAACTTTGATTTTATTGGGTGAAATACATCTTACATGGTAACACCATCCATTGTCTACAGTGACATCACCGCATTTAGTACTTTCTTTTTGATATAATTAACCAAAAACTTGACTTACTGGACTTACAAGACGAACAGGGGGACAAGACACACTAACTATCTAGTAGGGAGGGAAGGGGGGGAGTGAGGGGGGGTGGTAAGGCTCGAAGGGGTGTTCCACCTTTCATCTTCCATTAACATTTTGGCATTTTAATGTAACGGGTATTCCCCCACCCAATCGCAGATTCTACTGTGTGAGTGCAGGAAACATATATTGTTACTCAGGTGTGGTGCATTACCTGTTGGCTCACAGGAGGGCTGAGCTTCCGCCACGGGGAACCTGGGGTAATTATACTAGGGGTGACCACTTACAACATCTTCTCGGTACAGCGCCTCCACCTGCGATGGCTCCCACCAGAGGGGGAGTGGTTCCTCGCAGGACAATCAATAATACCATACACAGTGATTTATATAACTAAGGACTTTACTAACGAATACTAATGATAACCTGTGTCTCTCTCACGGTGAGACACTAACAGTGACGTCTCGCAGGACGATTCCCAAACACTAGGTGATCCCACCCAGTGTCCCAAGAACCCCACCCAATGTCCCGTACTCCTACAGAGATAGTCAATGGGTGACTGCGCAGTCACTAAGAACCTCTAGGCCTGTTGGTGCACATGTGATGGTATAATACCTGCCGAGCACTCCGGTGCTCGGGTCAGCAACAAACTTCTCAAAGGGTCAGACGTGTGATGAATCCGTCTGATCCAACCGAACTCCTTGCACGTGCGGACCGCTAGGGAGTCCCACTCTGGAATCGTCTCTGAGGACCCCAACGTGGGTCCAACCGCTTCCACAGGAACAGCAGCAGCCGCTGTGTCCCTATCTATATAAATGGTACTAACGTGACAGGAACCCTAACCTAGGGCCTGTCCCTGTAGTACAGCAACCTGTAGTGGCTTGGGGAACTCCTAGGGCCTGCAGGGGTAATGACCTGTCCCACTCCCCCAACTACCCCAGTCCCTTCGGTAAGTGATCTGGAATGGACTAGAGTACTCTTCCATGCAGTACTTGGGCGTCTACCTACTGTTGGCTAGCCTAGTGCAGATCCTCTCCAGAATTCCTGCTCTCAGTTACCAGTTTATCCCTTCAGGCATCCTACCCCTAGCGCTACCTCAAGGTGACTAGAACAGCTATAGCCCTTCTCCAGACCCACTACTCTCTGACTAGTCCCAGCGCCTACAGCAGCAAGCTGTAGCTCACTGGAGGTTGGCAGTCAACGTGCTGCGCAACAAGGTGCCTGCCTGTCAAACCTCACAGCACTGACAGCCGTGACTCTGACAATGCAGCACTACACTAAGGGCAGCGTCCCTATCTTGGGCCTCCCTCAGCAATTACCCACTAACCTAGTGGGGAGTTGGGGCCTACCTGGGGTGTGGGTACCTATGGGGTGCAGGAGCTGCTCTCACTCCCCGCACCTTACTTCCCTACAGCTCCCTGACTCCAACTCTGCGTAACCTTCCTTTCCCAGCTCCCACTAATGTAAGTGGCAGGGTCCCTAACCCGAGGGCTGCCCCTGGCAACACTCACCTTACTGGGGAGCTGAGCTATCTCGAGCCCTGGGGGTGCTGGCCTAGTACAGGGAGTCCCTGACTCCTGTACCCTACCTCCTTCCCTGGGCTGCTCCGGTCTCTGACTGATCTAACGTGCTGCAAGCCCGCCAAATGTATCTCTTTTCTCAGGGGTCTCCTAAGCCCTATTGGCTCCCTGGTGTCACATGGGGCTCGCAAAGGCTCTTGGGATATGTAGTCCCAGCTCAGAGCCTTCCCTGGTAGGCTAGGGGTTCGCGGGCTTTTCCCTACCTTCACTGCGCTTGCGCAAGCTTTCCCGGGCTGCCTCGACCTTCCCTCAGCTCTCCCTGCTCTCGCGCGAGCTATCCCTGTCTCGGGGGCTGTCCCTGCGCCTACGCATCCCTGCGCATGCGCAACAGTATCCTCAATGGCGGCGCCCTGCTTGGCCGGCCGCCGGGACCTTAGAGACGCGATCGCGGCCTTAGCAACCGCCCGATCGCGTCCCCGGCAACCGGCCGCAGGCAGGAGAAGCCGCGCTGCTCCCTGCTCCAGCCCCCACCCTTGGAAGCAGCCGTCGGGTCTGTCGGCACCCGCGACCGAGCTGCTCAAGGGGAGGGGGGTCTCCAGGAGCCACGGGAGCTCCAGGCTACACTCTCCCCCTGGTGAAACTCCAACGACCTCGCTTGGATGGCAGACATAACCTGGTACACAGTTATACAATGAAAATGCATGGCATATGTACAACCTATCACTGGTGACTTTAGACATCAGGTTACAATACAGTTCACATGCCATACCCGAGGCCAGCTGAGCGTCAGCTGTGTGCTGAGACCATTCGTGGGGTGCCCCTAACTGATCAAGTGGGGGTACCTCACTGTTGCGTCCGTGAGCCTCCCCCAGAAAAATTTCTTGAAGAGCACACCGGAGGGCAACAGTCACTGGTTCCTCGCTACTTCCTCCCCCTGGTGGAAGGAGTAGCACCATGTCTCTGAAGCAGACCTTTACCCGGTCACCCGCGGCATGGATGCGGTAGACCAGGCGGCCAGGACCCTTTCCGCGGTCCACTACTTGGCGAATGGCACGCTCCCTTTTGGGCTTAAGGGAGGCAATTTTTACTAAATCCCTCGCCACACAGTCCTTGTCCCTACGTACTTGCGAGGCTTCCGCTGGGAAGCGAGCAATGGACAATGTCTCTTTCCTCAAAGTCTCTGTTTCACCTGGCAGGGGGTAAAGGGTAGATACCTTACCACTGTGGTGATTCACGGTAGCCAACAGGTCCTCGGGGACGCTGTCAGTTCCCACCTCGGCTGTCTTGGGACCTGTCCCCGGCACTTCTGGGACAGTCCACTTACTGGCTTGAAACTCGGGAGCGTCGGATCCCAGTCCTGGGACCATTTGAGTCGGAGCGCACGGGCTCACACTCGGTTCAGGAACCGTAACTCTGACCTTTTTCACGGCCACCTCCATCGGAGCCTGTGGGGGGCAAGGGGGTTCCTTACCACTCTGCTGGCTTGCAATGGTTTTCTCTTCTTGTGGAACACTGTCAGGTATCTGCGGTGCTTCACCTGACACCACGACAGAGCTGACTGTTCTCTTCAACTGAACGGTAGGTGGTAGATACTGGTCCTCTCGCACGGCTGGACAGCTTTCTTCTAGGGGGGACACCTCCCCCTGTGATTCCTCTGTCTCACTGCTGGGGTGGTTCGCCGGTAGGCGCATCGCCACCGATGGTTCGTCCTTTTCCGTAGCTGGCTGGGCCTCAGTTCTTCCCGCTTGGTTGCAACAGGGAACCAGGGCAGCCTTGTCTGTCAGCTCCTCCACCTCCGTGGTTGAGGTAGAGCAAGTAACAGCATCTTCATCTCTGTGCTCTGCCATCTGAGATTCCTGCTTGGGATCTGGGACTGTAGACTGCAGCAGCACAGGCTTTAGAAACTGTGCTCCGCAACAAGCACACTTGGGACCCCAGGTCGGTTTGCCACCTGGGAAGTCACACTGGTCACAAGCACATCTTATGCACCCGTCATCCTCCACCACTGCCACCCGCCATTCTATTGGTAGCCTAAAGGGGTTAAAGTCCATACCACCAGATAGATTCAAATCCTTTTGTAGGCACGGGCACAGAAGAAAGGGTATTTTTCCTCCTTTTGTCCGCCATGCCCCATACAACTGCGGGTGTGTTTCTCTACAATCTGTACTGTCTTTAGTGGGAACAGCGGTTGCTGATCGCTGTTCACTGGGCTTGCTCCCACTGGTGGACTGTAAAGGAGGGGCATGCTCTATAACTGAGTGGGTCTGGCTCTGCACTGAGTCACTCACATTGCGGGGGCGGAGCTCCAGTTTTCCCGCCAAAACCGGACGGATTTCTGCAACACAATTTGATGCAGGCTTGCAGACAGCAGCACATGTGCTCTCCTGCTTTGGCGGGAGACGCCATTTTAGGTGTGACTCCCTTGATGAGGGAGCCTCCATTTTGATCACAGTTCTGGTAATCTCACTAAGGCTCTCTGAGTATGCAAGAGGGTAGCCTTCTGGTGGGGCCTCTGGGAAATGCAAGGTCAGAGGGACATTTTCCCGGCATATTTCCTGATCCGTTACTAGCCATAGTCTACAACACTGGTCAGTGGGGTCGTACCGGTGCTCTATCCTCTTCCACACTTGGTCTATGCCCAGGAGTCTCCCTAGGGCCTCACAAATTTCCCTCAACTTCACGGCACTACTGGGAACATCCCCTACTACTAGCACATGTCGCGGGGATACTTCTGTCCTCTTGGTTCGTTCGTGGGCCTCATGGCTTGCAGGCCCAACCATGGTAAAAAAATCTAAATTGGCCAATTTGGAAAAATTGAAAACAGGGCACCCCAGGTCTATCTCAGCAGCGCCTCCAAATGTAACGGGTATTCCCCCACCCAATCGCAGATTCTACTGTGTGAGTGCAGGAAACATATATTGTTACTCAGGTGTGGTGCATTACCTGTTGGCTCACAGGAGGGCTGAGCTTCCGCCACGGGGAACCTGGGGTAATTATACTAGGGGTGACCACTTACAACATCTTCTCGGTACAGCGCCTCCACCTGCGATGGCTCCCACCAGAGGGGGAGTGGTTCCTCGCAGGACAATCAATAATACCATACACAGTGATTTATATAACTAAGGACTTTACTAACGAATACTAATGATAACCTGTGTCTCTCTCACGGTGAGACACTAACAGTGACGTCTCGCAGGACGATTCCCAAACACTAGGTGATCCCACCCAGTGTCCCAAGAACCCCACCCAATGTCCCGTACTCCTACAGAGATAGTCAATGGGTGACTGCGCAGTCACTAAGAACCTCTAGGCCTGTTGGTGCACATGTGATGGTATAATACCTGCCGAGCACTCCGGTGCTCGGGTCAGCAACAAACTTCTCAAAGGGTCAGACGTGTGATGAATCCGTCTGATCCAACCGAACTCCTTGCACGTGCGGACCGCTAGGGAGTCCCACTCTGGAATCGTCTCTGAGGACCCCAACGTGGGTCCAACCGCTTCCACAGGAACAGCAGCAGCCGCTGTGTCCCTATCTATATAAATGGTACTAACGTGACAGGAACCCTAACCTAGGGCCTGTCCCTGTAGTACAGCAACCTGTAGTGGCTTGGGGAACTCCTAGGGCCTGCAGGGGTAATGACCTGTCCCACTCCCCCAACTACCCCAGTCCCTTCGGTAAGTGATCTGGAATGGACTAGAGTACTCTTCCATGCAGTACTTGGGCGTCTACCTACTGTTGGCTAGCCTAGTGCAGATCCTCTCCAGAATTCCTGCTCTCAGTTACCAGTTTATCCCTTCAGGCATCCTACCCCTAGCGCTACCTCAAGGTGACTAGAACAGCTATAGCCCTTCTCCAGACCCACTACTCTCTGACTAGTCCCAGCGCCTACAGCAGCAAGCTGTAGCTCACTGGAGGTTGGCAGTCAACGTGCTGCGCAACAAGGTGCCTGCCTGTCAAACCTCACAGCACTGACAGCCGTGACTCTGACAATGCAGCACTACACTAAGGGCAGCGTCCCTATCTTGGGCCTCCCTCAGCAATTACCCACTAACCTAGTGGGGAGTTGGGGCCTACCTGGGGTGTGGGTACCTATGGGGTGCAGGAGCTGCTCTCACTCCCCGCACCTTACTTCCCTACAGCTCCCTGACTCCAACTCTGCGTAACCTTCCTTTCCCAGCTCCCACTAATGTAAGTGGCAGGGTCCCTAACCCGAGGGCTGCCCCTGGCAACACTCACCTTACTGGGGAGCTGAGCTATCTCGAGCCCTGGGGGTGCTGGCCTAGTACAGGGAGTCCCTGACTCCTGTACCCTACCTCCTTCCCTGGGCTGCTCCGGTCTCTGACTGATCTAACGTGCTGCAAGCCCGCCAAATGTATCTCTTTTCTCAGGGGTCTCCTAAGCCCTATTGGCTCCCTGGTGTCACATGGGGCTCGCAAAGGCTCTTGGGATATGTAGTCCCAGCTCAGAGCCTTCCCTGGTAGGCTAGGGGTTCGCGGGCTTTTCCCTACCTTCACTGCGCTTGCGCAAGCTTTCCCGGGCTGCCTCGACCTTCCCTCAGCTCTCCCTGCTCTCGCGCGAGCTATCCCTGTCTCGGGGGCTGTCCCTGCGCCTACGCATCCCTGCGCATGCGCAACAGTATCCTCAATGGCGGCGCCCTGCTTGGCCGGCCGCCGGGACCTTAGAGACGCGATCGCGGCCTTAGCAACCGCCCGATCGCGTCCCCGGCAACCGGCCGCAGGCAGGAGAAGCCGCGCTGCTCCCTGCTCCAGCCCCCACCCTTGGAAGCAGCCGTCGGGTCTGTCGGCACCCGCGACCGAGCTGCTCAAGGGGAGGGGGGTCTCCAGGAGCCACGGGAGCTCCAGGCTACATTAATAAAAAGTGATGATTTTAGTCAAACTCTGTCAGTCAGTCTGATCCCAAATCAGTCAGACTGACCCCAAATCAGTAAGACTGACCCCAAATCAGTGAGACTGATCCCAAATCAGTGAGACTGATCCCAAATCAGTGAGACTGACCCTAATGTTTATACAAAGCTATTTTCGGATTGTCGTGTCCTACACTCTATCCCTCTAACTGCGCACTGGCTGTGGGGTGTGGGTGTCTCTCTGAAGGGCATTTATAGAGGTTGGTAAATACACTCCAGTCCCAGCAGAGTATTTGTAGTGCACTTGGGAGCATTTGAAACACTTATAAGGTACTTGCAGAGAACTTCTGGGGATTGTGTAAGATATTGGACATTCCAGATAGGATTGGGAACATTTACCCTTTCCCTGCCAGGGACAGTAATTCACTGCTTCTGGGAGGTTGAACTACAGTATGTGCCCAACCACTCAATGCAGAAGGATATATCCCTCTCATATCCCCTTTTCCTTATCTCTCTCCCTCTCTCCCTCTGTCATATCCCCCTATCCCTCCTTTCTCTGATATACCCCCACTCTATCACCTTGTTTTCCGCATCCCCCTAATTTATTTCTCATATCCACAGGTTCAGTACCACAAGATTGGCTTACAACAGATGTGGTACCTAAACCTAGATCACACCCGGGGAATTACAGACCTGTACGCCTGACATTAATAGTGGGGAAATAAATTGAAGGTTTATTAAGGAATAATACTCAGGAATACCTATTGGATAATAAAATGAACAATTATGATTAGTAATCAACATGGATTTATGACCTTGTTAGTTTCTTAAAGGATGTAAGTAGGAATTTAGAGCAGGGCAATGCAGCTGATGCAGCCCGCTTAGATTTGCAAAGGCTTTTGATACAGTTCCACACAAAAAGTACAAAATAAAGAAAATTGGGTTAAAATATTTGCATCTGGTTTGAAAACTGGTTGAAGGACAGACAACAGAGATTTGTCATAAATGGAACTTTTTCAGGTTGGGCTGACATTGTGAGTGCAGTACCTCAAAGACCGGTACTGGGACCCCTACTTTTTAACTTGTTTATTAATGACCTTGAGGTTGGCATCGAGCAACGGTGCGCAAAGTGGGGGACGCGCCCCCCCCCTGGGATTCGCTGCGGGGGCGTGGGGTTTACAGAGGCCCCGCGCGCTTCCCGAAGGCATTTCAATTCATGCCGGGGGAGCTGCAGGGCCTCTTTAAACCTTCCTTACCTTGATTCAGACGCTCCTGGTGACGCGTCGCCATGGCAACGTGGCGTCAAATGACGCCGCAGGGTCATGTAATGTCATGTTGCCATGTGACATCATGACGCCAGGACGTCTGAATCAAGGTAAGGGGGGGGGGGGGGGGGCGAAGAAAGGGGGAAAGCCAGCAGGGGAGCGCAGGGGAAACAGATTGCGCCCCCCCAGCATAGAGAAAAAAAGTCTCCACCTTTGCTGAGGACACATAGTTACATAGTTACATAGTAGATAAGGCTGAAAAAAGACGTACGTCCATCAAGTTCAACCTATGATAAATTTAGACAACGGATAATCGATTCTATATCTCTACTTACAGTATATTGATCCAGAGGAAGGCAAACAAAAGCCCCAGTGAAATATCATCCAATGATATCTCATACGGGGAAAAATACATTCCTTCCTGCAAATATTGGCAATCAGATTACTCCCTGGATCAACATCCTTCCCATGTTTACTTATTTGGTATATCCCTGTATACCTTTCCCTTCTAAAAAGATGTCCAACCTTTTTTTGAACAAATCTATTGTATCTGCCATCACAGTCTCCATGGGTAATGAATTCCACATTTTAACTGCCCTTACTGTAAAGAACCCTTTCCTTTGTTGCTGGTGAAATCTCCTTTCCTCCAACCTTAAGGGATGGCCCCGAGTCCTTTGTACTGCCCGTGGGATGAATAGTTATTTTGAAAGCTCCTTGTACTGTCCCCAAATATTTGTGTAGAGTTATAATATCCCCTCTTTGGCTACGCTTATAGTGACGGCGACGGTGATGTCAGGCTGCAGGCGCTGGAAAAATCAAATTGAGATGACTTCCGTCGCACCGTCGCGTCGCACTTACTACAGTATAAGTTCACGCGATGGCGGCAATGCATTTGTTTTGACGCGACGTTGCATCGCTGTCGCCGACACTATAAGCACAGCCTTAGACGCCTCTTTTCCAATGTTAAAAAATCTAATTTAGCTCCCCTCTTCTCATAAATCAGATTATCCATCCCCTTTATTAATTTGGTGGCTCTTCTCTGCACTTTCTTTAGTTCCATAATGTCTTTTCTAAGGATTGGTGCCCAAAATTGTTCTCCATATTCCAAGCGTGGTCTTACTAATGCTTTATAATGGAGCATAATTTTGTTTACTTCCCTTCCATCCATTGCCCGTTTGATGCAAGATAAGATCTTGTTTGCCTGTACAGCTACTGCATGACTTTGGGCACTATTGCTAAGCCTGCTGTCTACAAGCACTCCTAAATCCTTCTCCATGAAGGATTCCCCCAATTTATCCCCATTTAATTTGTAAGTCGCCTGTTTATTCTTGTTTCCCAATTGCTCCTGTTGGTTTCACTCTCCTGGGGACCAGCTTCCATCTTCACTCAGGCTTTTATGGATTCAGGAGTCGCAGCGAATTTCATTGACCACGCATTTGCGGAATTCCCCTCCCTTCCTCTCCATACTAGGGAAATTCTGTTAGTGGTAGTGGCCATTGATGGAAGACCTCTGGTACCTGGGACCATCACCCTCGAGACTAATCCTTTGCTGGTTACGTTTGGGGCACTTCTCAAAGAGACACGGTCAGTCTATCTCATTTGCTCTCCCTTGACTCCAGTGGTCCTAAGTCTTCCCTGGTTGCGGCACCACAACCCTAAGATCGATTGGGCGACCAATCAAGTGACAGCCTGGAGACAACATTGCCATGGATCTTGTCTCCCGGTGTCTCGTACTATCTCCGAAGTTCGCTACCTACAGAGACTTCCTCGTCAAGCCTTCCAGTTTCTTACCAGGAGTTTGCCGATGTATTCAACAAAAAGCAGGCAGAGGATTTATCACCACACCATCCTTATGATTGTGCAATCGACCTGCTCCCAGGGGCCATCCCTCCTCGAGGCCGAACTTACCCCCTTTCGGAACCAGAAACCAAGGTTATAGTTATGCGGGAATACATTTCGGGTTTATTAGCAAATCAAGTTCCCCCGCTGGTGCGAGTTTCTTCTTTATTTCCAAAAAAGACGGTTCTCTCAGGCCATGTATCGATTAGAGGCCTAAATAAAATCACCGTAAAAAATCGATATCCTCAACCCCTCATTCCTGAACTGTTTGACCGCTTACGTAAGGCTACGATCTTCACCAAACTGGATCTTCGACGAGCTTACAATTTAATTTGGATCAGAGAGGGTGATAAGTGGAAAACAGTCTTTAATACCAGTGACAGCCACTACGAATATCTGGTCATACCACTCGGGTTATGCAACTCACCGGCCGTATTTCAACATTTCATCAATTAGATTTTCAGGGATCTTCTCAACCAATTTCTCGCGGTATATCTGGATGATATCCTTATTCCAGTTCCTTATCAGAAGATCTGGCACAAGTTAGACTGCTCCTCCAAAACAGTGCTGGATTGGCCTTTACCGACAGGACTCAAACCAACTCGATGATTTCTTGGGTTTGCCAACTACTACCGACAATTTATCAGGAATTTCTCCAAGTTGGTTGCACTCATTACAGCTCTTACTAAGAAAGGGGCGAACGCTAAGATATTGCCCTCTGAGGTTCTTCTGGCTTTCGATAAGCTCAAGTCCGCCTTTTTGTCTGCACCTGTGCTGATCCATCCAGATCCTACGAAACCCCTTTGTGCTTGAAGTGGACACATCTGATCTGGCAGCCAGAGCCATTCTCTCTCAAAGGAAGGATTTTCATGGGAAATTCCACCCATGTGCCTTCTTCTCTAAAAAGTGTTCTGCCACAGAAAGAAATTGTGATGTTGGGAATCGGGAACTTCTGGCCATGAAAATGGCTCTAGAAGAATTGGAGACATTTGCTTGAGGGGGCAACATCTCCGATCACAATCCTTACTGATCACAAGAACCTCGAATACATTGAAGGAGCAAAGAGACTCGGGAAGCGTCTGGCGAGATGGGCTCTCTTCTTCACTCGGTTCAACGTTTTGATCTCCTATCGTCCAGGATCCAAGAACGTCAAAGCAGATGCTATATCCAGACATTTCTCTCCAGACAACGTCAAGGAGATAGAGCAGGGGTCCATCACCCAATCTTCTCAGATCATCTCTGCAGTTTCATCCTCACTTCTGCAACAGTTTTCACAGGCCCAGGCAGAAGATCCCAGGTCAGTGTCCACTCGTTCGTCCAAACTATTTGTCTCTCCCCAATTTCGAAGTCAGGTATTGCAATGAGGTCATAACTCCAAAACGGCTGGTCACCCGGGGGTCATGTTATTTCCTCGACCGAATCTTTTGGTGGCCAGAGATCCGCAAAGACATGAGACTTTTTAGCAGCCTGCGTTATATGCGCGCAGACTAAGGTGCCGAGGACGTTACCCTGTGGGCTGCTTCAACCCTTACCAGTTCCCGTCAGTGGACCCACTTATTCATGGATTTTATTGTGGAGCTGCCTCCCTCCAGGGGTATGACTACCATACTGGTAGTAGTCGATCGCTTCACACGTCAAGCCCATTTTGTTCCTCTCAGGAAGCTACCCACAGCATCAGAACTATCCGAGATCTTTATTAAGGAGATATTTTGCCTTCATGGAGTCCCCACCGATATAGTCTCGGACCGCGGATCCCGAGAAATGTCTTCTTTCAACCTAATTTACCATGTACTATCTCCCTCTCCATCTGTTCTCTCTCATAACCCCTCTCCCTCTTTAGGAGAAAGGGAGTTAATACAGCGAGGCTCTGCGGGGTCACTGGGAAGGAAGGGGTTAATACAGAGAGGCTATGTGGGTATCTGGGAGGGAAGGGGTTAATACAGAGAGGCTGTGCAGGTCGCAGGGAGGGAAGGGCTTAATACAGCGTGGAACTGCGGGGTCTCTGGGAGGGAAGGTGTTAATACAGCAAGGCTCTGCGGGTCTTAGGGGGGGGAACGGATAAATACAGAGAGGCTCTGTGGGGTCTCTGGTAGGGACAGGGTTAATAAAGCGAGGCTCTGCGGGGTCTCTGGGAGGGAAGGGGTTAATACAGCGAGGATCTGCAGGGTCTCTGGGAGGGACAGGGTTAATAAAGCGAGGATCTGCGGGGTCTCTGGGAGGGACAGGGTTAATAAAGCTAGGATCTGCAGGGTCTCTGGGAGGCAGAGAGTTAATACAGTAAGGCTCTGCTGGGTTTCTGGGAGCGAAGGAGTTAATAAAGCAAGGCTCTGCGGGTCTCTGGGAGGGAAGGGGTTAATACAGGGAGGCTTTGCTGGGTTTCTGGGAGGGAAGGAGTTAATACAGCAAGGCACTGCGGTCTCTGGGACGGAAGGGGTTAATACAGAGAGGCTCTGTGTGGTTTCTGGGTGGGAAGGGGTTAATACAGTGAGGCTCTGCAGGGCCTCTGGGAGGGAAGGAGTTAATACAGTGAGGCTCTGCGTGGTTTCTGGGAGGGAAGGAGTTAATACAGTGAGGCTCTGCGTGGTTTCTGGGAGGGAAGGAGTTACCATTGCTAAAAACCTCTTCAAAACCTCAGAAGTGTCTCTGTTCTTTAAACACATGTGGAGTGTGAGCAAACACTCAGTGACAGGGTTGGATGGGGTCACTTCAGACCTCCGCCTCTGTTCCAGGTATATATATAGATCTGTTGCCCTGGTCCAGGTGTATAGTTCTGATATCGGAACCTCAGAGAGGACCCAGAGATATGGAGCAGAGCAAAGCTGTCCTGATGGAGAGACCACCGGTGAGTGAGAGGGAGGGCTTAATCGAGTGACGCTCTGTCTGTTACTGGCATGGGATAGGATTATAGGAGCGGCACCCTGCAGATTGATGGGACGGGGTTATAGGAATGGTGCTCCGCAGATCTCTGTCAAGGGTTAATGGATCAACGCTCTGCAGATCTATGGGGGGGGGGAGAGGTTAATGGAGCGACGCTCTGCAGATCTATGACAGGGGAGAGGTTAATGGAGCGACACTCTGCAGATCTATGGGGGGGAGAGGTTAATGTAGCAACGCTCTGCAGATCTATGGGGGGGAGGTTAATGGAGCAACGCTCTGCAGATCTATGGGGGGGAGAGGTTAATAGAGCGACGCTCTGCAGATCTATGGGGGGGAGAGATTAATGGAGCGACGCTCTGCAGATCTATGGGGGGGGAGAGGTTAATGGAGCGACGCTCTGCAGATCTATGGGGGGGAGAGATTAATGGAGCGACGCTCTGCAGATCTATGGGGGGGGAGAGGTTAATGGAGCGATGCTCTGCAGGTGACTAGCTGACTCTCTGCTCTCACAGGTGTACTCGGACCTTCCCATTCCTCGCATCCCGTGCCTCGGCAGCTTTAAGAAGATCCTGTGCATCGTGCTGGTCGTGGTCGTCCTCGTGGTGGTTGTCCTTGGGGTCCTGCTGATGGGGCTGCACATGAGCCAGCAGCACACGGAGACAGTCAGTACCAATACATTATCAATAAGCTGAGACCTGATCACTAAACACACTGCCTCATTATTGAGCGGTGATAGTTAATCAATAAATCTAAAACAAGTGCCAATATATGATCTATCAGTGTCAATACCTAATCAATGAATGGTGATATCCAATCAATAAGGTATTATATTTAATCAATGCTAATATATAATCAATAGATGGCAAAAGCTAATTTATTATACTAGCCGTAGATGGCATTGTGTACAGTATGTATGTATGTCTTTATTTATATAGCGCCATAAATGTACATAGCGCTTCACAGCAGTAATACACGTGACAATCATATAAATAACAAATAATACAAATAGCACATAAAGGGAAGAAGTGCATCAGACATAAAAGTGACATTTATAAAAAGGAGTCCCTGCCCCGAAGAGCTTACAATCTAATTAGTAAGTAGTAGGAACGTACAGGGACAGTAGGAAGGCATTCTGGTAAGTGCATCTGCAAGGGGCCAAGGTTTTTGTATGTGGTGTATAGTATAAGCCTCAGATCTACTCATATGATTCGTTAAAGAGGTGTGTTTGATGATGGCTCTTAAGGTGGATAGAGAGGGTGCTGGTCAGATATTGAGGGGAAGGGCATTCCAGCGGTGTGGGTCGGTCAGTGAGAAAGATTTAAGGCGGGAGAGGGCATTAGACACAAAAGGGGTAGAGATAAGACATCCTTGAGTGACACACAAGATTTGGGATGGTGTATAGCAAGAAATTAGGGCTGAGATGTAAGGAGGAGCAGAACAGTGTAAAGCATTAAAAGTGAGGAGGAGAATTCAGTGTGAGATACGGGATTTGATAGGAAGCCAGGAGAGGGATTTCAGCAGGGGAGACGCTGAGACAGATTTAGGAAAGAGTAGAGCGATTCTGGCAGCAGCGTTTAGGATAGATTGTAGGGGAGACAGGTGAGAGGCAGGAAGGCCGGACAGCAGGAGGTTACAGTAATCAAGACGGGAGAGAATGAGGGCCTGAGTCAGAGTTTTAGCAGTCGAGCAACAGAGGAAAGGGCGTATCTTTGTTATATTGCGGAGGAAAAAGCGACAGGTTTTAGATACATTTTGAATGTGAGAAGAGAATGTGAGAGAGAAGTCGAATGTGACCCCTAGGCAGCATGCTTGGTCTACTGGGTGAATGATGGTACTTCACACAGTAATGTGGAAGGAGGTAGTAGGGCCAGGGTTGGGAGGAAGTATGAGCGCTCTGTTTTTGCCATGTTAAGTTTAAGTCGGCGGAGGGCCATCCAGGATGATATCGCACGGAGACATTCAGAAACTTTGATCTGTATAGCAGGTGTAAGGTCAGGGGTAGAAAAATAAATTTGAGTGTCGTCACCATAGAGCTGATATTTAAACCCAAGAGATGTGATTAGGTCACCTAGAGAAAGTGTGTACAGAGAGAAGGGGTCCCAGGACAGAGCCCTGGGGTACCCCACAGAGAGATCGATAGAGGAGGATGTGTTTGCAAAAGAGACACTGAAAGTACGATGGGAGAGGTAAGGCCGCGCTTATAGTCCCAGCGCCGGCGCCGCCGCGTCAAAACAAATGTATTGAAACTGTCGTGTGCACTTATAGTAGGAGCGGCGCGACGGCTTGGTCGCGATCGCTGGAAGTCAATTCAATTTTTTCAGTGACCGCAGCGTGACGTCAGCGTCGCTGTCACCGGGACTATAAGTGCGGCCTATGATGCGATCCAAGGAGTGAGCTTTGTTATGAATACCAAGAATATGGAGACTGTGAAGAAGATGGTGGTCCAAATGCTGCAGAGAGGTCTAGTAATATGACCATTGTGTAATCAATAGGTTCCAATATGTAATCAATACATACCAATATGTAATCAATACATATTAATATGTAATCTATAGATGGTGTGCTGTAATCAGTAGGTTCTCGTGTATTAACAATACACACAGAGCCTGCAGTACAGACCGTGATTGGTGAGTATAGATATCTGCTCATTGCCGCTGCATGATCAGTATCTTCTAACAATCAGTACGTCCCTGTGTCCTCTCAGATCTTCCAGATGTCCCTGCAGGACAGAGCTGACCCGCAGCGGGAGACAGGGGTTGCGACCTTTCACCTGGACACGGGGATCAATACCTCAGCCAGCATTGTGTATGACTACAGCAAGGTATAGTGTGCAACGCTCTGCAGGAGAGGGGTAGTGACACTGCAGATCTCCGTCAGGGTAGGTAAGGGTTATTGGAGCGACACTCTGCTGGGCTGATGGAGTAATAGGTGGCCCATGTCCCTCCCCCCCAGCTGCTGATCTGTACTCGACCACGTCCTGGACACGCCTGCTTCATTACGCGAATGGAGCCAGAACATGTGCAAAGCCTGCAGAGTATCTCAGAGAATGTGCTGAGCAAGGTGAGACATGAAGGGACAAGTGGTAAGAGATAGGGAAACGGAGATGCACGGAGATGCAGGGAAACAGAGAGACACAGGCACACAGGGACACAGAGAGACGCAGGGAAACAGAGAGACACAGGCACACAGGGACACAGAGAGACACAGGGAAACGGAGAGACACAGGCACACAGGGACACAGAGAGACACAGGGAAACAGAGAGACACAGGCACACAGGGACACAGAGAGACGCAGGGAAACAGAGAGACACAGGCACACAGGGACACAGAGAGACGCAGGGAAACAGAGAGACACAGGCACACAGGGACACAGAGAGACGCAGGGAAACAGAGAGACACAGGCACACAGGGACACAGAGAGACACAGGGAAACGGAGAGACACAGGCACACAGGGACACAGAGAGACGCAGGGAAACAGAGAGACACAGGCACACAGGGACACAGAGAGACGCAGGGAAACAGAGATGCACGGAGACGCAGGGACACAGAGAGACACAGGCACACAGAGACACAGAGAGACGCAGGGACACAGAGAGACGCAGGGACACAGAGAGACGCAGGGACACAGAGAGACGCAGGGACACAGAGAGACGCAGGGACACAGAGAGACGCAGGGACACAGAGAGACGCAGGGACACAGAGAGACGCAGGGACACAGAGAGAGACGCAGGGACACAGAGACACGCAGGGAAACAGAGAGACAAAAGGAAACGGAGATGCACGGAGACCCAGGGACACAGAGAGACGCAGGGACACACAGAGAGACGCAGGGACACACAGAGAGACGCAGGGACACACAGAGAGACGCAGGGACACACATAGAGACGCAGGGACACACAGAGAGACGCAGGGACACAGAGACACGCAGGGAAACAGAGAGACAAAGGGAAACGGAGATGCACGGAGACCCAGGGACATAGAGAAACGCAGGCACACAGAGGGACACAGAGAGACGCAGGGACACACAGAGAGATGCAGGGACACACAGAGAGACGCAGGGACACACAGAGAGACCCAGGGACACACAGAGAGACCCAGGGACACACAGAGAGACGCAGGGACACACAGAGAGACGCAGGGACACACAGAGAGACGCAGGGACACAAAGAGAGACGCAGGGACACACAGAGAGACGCAGGGACACACAGAGAGACGCAGGGACACACAGAGAGACGCAGGGACACACAGAGAGACGCAGGGACACAGAGAGACGCAGGGACACAGAGAGACGCAGGGACACACAGAGAGATGCAGGGACACAGAGAGACGCAGGGACACACAGAGAGACGCAGGGACACACAGAGAGACGCAGGGACACAGAGACGCAGGGACACACAGAGAGATGCAGGGACACAGAGACACGCAGGGAAACAGAGAGACAAAGGGACACACAGAGAGACGCAGGGACACAGAGAGACGCAGGGACACAGAGACGCAGGGACACACAGAGAGACGCAGGGACACACAGAGAGACGCAGGGACACACAGAGAGACGCAGGGACACACAGAGAGACGCAGGGACACACATAGAGACGCAGGGACACACAGAGAGATGCAGGGACACACAGAGAGACGCAGGGACACACAGAGAGACGCAGGGACACACAGAGAGACGCAGGGACACACATAGAGACGCAGGGACACACAGAGAGATGCAGGGACACACAGAGAGACGCAGGCACACACATAGAGACGCAGGGACACACAGAGAGACGCAGGGACACACAGAGAGACCCAGGGACACAGAGAGACACAGGGACATAGAGAGACGCAGGGACACAGAGAGACGCAGGGACACACAGAGAGACGCAGGGACACAGAGAGGCGCAGGGACACACAGAGAGACGCAGGGACACACAGAGAGTCGCAGGGACACACAGAGAGACGCAGGGACAGAGAGGCGCAGGGACACACAGAGAGACGCAGGGACACAGAGAGGCGCAGGGACACACAGAGAGACGCAGGGATACACAGAGAGACGCAGGGACACACAGAGAGACGCAGGGACACACAGAGAGACGCAGGGACACACAGAGAGACGCAGGGACACACAGAGACGCAGGGACACACAGAGAGACGCAGGGACACACAGAGACGCAGGGACACACAGAGAGACGCAGGGACACACAGAGAGATGCAGGGACACACAGAGAGACGCAGGGACACAGAGAGACGCAGGGACACACAGAGAGACGCAGGGACACACAGAGAGATGCAGGAACACACAGAGACGCAGGGACACACAGCGAGACGCAGGGACACACAGAGAGACGCAGGGACACAGAGAGACGCAGGGACACACAGAGAGACGCAGGGACACAGGGACACAGGGACACAGAGAGAGACGCAGGGACAGAGAGAGAGACACAGGGACACAGAGAGACACAGGGACACAGAGAGAGACGCAGGGACACAGAGAGAGACACAGGGAGACACAGAGAGACGCAGGAACACAGAGAGACGCAGGGACACACAGAGAGACGCAGGGACACACATAGAGACGCAGGGACACACAGAGAGACGCAGGGTCACACAGAGAGACGCAGGGACACACAGAGAGACGCAGGGACACACGGAGAGACCCAGGGACACACAGAGAGACGCAGGGACACACGGAGAGACCCAGAGACACACAGAGAGACGCAGGGACACACAGAGAGACGCAGGGACACAGAGAGACGCAGGGACACACAGAGAGACGCAGGGACACAGAGAGATGCAGGGACACAGAGAGACGCAGGGACACACAGAGAGATGCAGGGACACAGAGAGACGCAGGGACACACAGAGAGACGCAGGGACACACAGAGAGACGCAGGGACACAGAGAGACGCAGGGACACAGAGACGCAGGGACACACAGAGAGACGCAGGGACACACAGAGAGACGCAGGGACACACAGAGAGACGCAGGGACACACATAGAGACGCAGGGACACACATAGAGACGCAGGGACACACAGAGAGACGCAGGGACACACAGAGAGACGCAGGGACACACAGAGAGACGCAGGGACACACAGAGAGACGCAGGGACACACAGAGAGACGCAGGGACACACAGAGAGACGCAGGGACACACAGAGAGACGCAGGGACACACAGAGAGACGCAGGGACACACAGAGAGACGCAGGGACACACATAGAGACGCAGGGACACACATAGAGACGCAGGGACACACAGAGAGACGCAGGGACACACAGAGAGACGCAGGGACACACAGAGAGACCCAGGGACACAGAGAGACGCAGGCACACACATAGAGACGCAGGGACACACAGAGAGACGCAGGGACACACAGAGAGACGCAGGGACACACAGAGACGCAGGGACACACAGAGAGACGCAGGGACACACAGAGAGACGCAGGGACACACAGAGAGACGCAGGGACACACAGAGAGACGCAGGGACACACAGAGAGACGCAGGGACACACAGAGAGACGCAGGGACACACATAGAGACGCAGGGACACACAGAGAGACACAGGGAGACACAGAGAGACGCAGGAACACAGAGAGACGCAGGGACACACAGAGAGACGCAGGGACACACATAGAGACGCAGGGACACACAGAGAGACGCAGGGTCACACAGAGAGACGCAGGGACACACAGAGAGACGCAGGGACACACGGAGAGACCCAGGGACACACAGAGAGACGCAGGGACACACGGAGAGACCCAGAGACACACAGAGAGACGCAGGGACACACAGAGAGACGCAGGGACACAGAGAGACGCAGGGACACACAGAGAGACGCAGGGACACAGAGAGATGCAGGGACACAGAGAGACGCAGGGACACACAGAGAGATGCAGGGACACAGAGAGACGCAGGGACACACAGAGAGACGCAGGGACACACAGAGAGACGCAGGGACACAGAGAGACACAGGGACACAGAGACGCAGGGACACACAGAGAGACGCAGGGACACACAGAGAGACGCAGGGACACACAGAGAGACGCAGGGACACACATAGAGACGCAGGGACACACATAGAGACGCAGGGACACACAGAGAGACGCAGGGACACACAGAGAGACGCAGGGACACACAGAGAGACGCAGGGACACACAGAGACGCAGGGACACACAGAGAGACGCAGGGACACACAGAGAGACGCAGGGACACACAGAGAGACGCAGGGACACACAGAGAGACGCAGGGACACACATAGAGACGCAGGGACACACAGAGAGACGCAGGGACACACAGAGAGACGCAGGGACACACAGAGAGACGCAGGGACACACAGAGAGACCCAGGGACACAGAGAGACGCAGGCACACACATAGAGACGCAGGGACACACAGAGAGACGCAGGGACACACAGAGAGACGCAGGGACACACAGAGACGCAGGGACACACAGAGAGACGCAGGGACACACAGAGAGACACAGGGACACACAGAGAGACGCAGGGACACACAGAGAGACGCAGGGACACACAGAGAGACGCAGGGACACACAGAGAGACGCAGGGACAGAGGGACACAGAGAGACGCAGGGACACACAGAGAGACGCAGGGACACACAGAGAGACGCAGGGACACACAGAGAGACGCAGGGACACACAGAGACGCAGGGACACACAGAGAGACGCAGGGACACACAGAGAGACGCAGGGACACACAGAGACGCAAGGACACACAGAGACCCAGGGACACACAGAGAGACGCAGGGACACACAGAGACCCAGGGACACACAGAGAGACGCAGGGACACACAGAGACCCAGGGACACACAGAGAGACGCAGGGACACACAGAGACCCAGGGACACACAGAGAGACGCAGGGACACACAGAGACGCAGGGACACACAGAGAGACGCAGGGACACACAGAGAGACGCAGGGACACACAGAGAGACGCAGAGACACACAGAGAGACGCAGGGACACACAGAGAGCCAGGGACACACAGAGACCCAGGGACACACAGAGAGACGCAGGGACACAGAGAGATGCAGGGACACACAGAGAGACGCAGGGAGACACAGAGAGACGCAGGGACACACAGAGAGACGCAGGGACACACAGAGAGACGCAGGGACACACAGAGAGACGCAGGGACACAGAGAGACGCAGGGAGACACAGAGAGACGCAGGGACACACAGAGAGACGCAGGGACACACAGAGACGCAGGGACACACAGAGAGACGCAGGGACACACAGAGAGACGCAGGGACACACAGAGACGCAAGGACACACAGAGACCCAGGGACACACAGAGAGACGCAGGGACACACAGAGACCCAGGGACACACAGAGAGACGCAGGGACACACAGAGACCCAGGGACACACAGAGAGACGCAGGGACACACAGAGACCCAGGGACACACAGAGAGACGCAGGGACACACAGAGACGCAGGGACACACAGAGAGACGCAGGGACACACAGAGAGACGCAGGGACACACAGAGAGACGCAGAGACACACAGAGAGACGCAGGGACACACAGAGAGCCAGGGACACACAGAGACCCAGGGACACACAGAGAGACGCAGGGACACAGAGAGACGCAGGGACACACAGAGAGACGCAGGGAGACACAGAGAGACGCAGGGACACACAGAGAGACGCAGGGACACACAGAGAGACGCAGGGACACAGAGAGACGCAGGGACACACAGAGAGACGCAGGGAGACACAGAGAGACGCAGGCACACACATAGAGAGACGCAGGGAGACACAGAGAGACGCAGGCACACACATAGAGAGACGCAGGGACAGAGACACACAGAGAGACGCAGGGACACACAGAGAGACGCAGGGACACACAGAGACCCAGGGACACACAGAGAGATGCAGGGACACACAGAGAGACGCAGGGACACAGAGAGACGCAGGGACACACAGAGAGACGCAGGGACACAGAGAGAGACGCAGGCACACACATAGAGAGACGCAGGGACAGAGACACACAGAGAGACGCAGGGACACAGGGAGGTGTACAAAGACAGAGAAACAGACGTGGAGACAGCCCATAGAGCTGACTTATTTTTTGCCCCCCAGGTCGGCTCAGACACTCTCAGACAGAAGGAGAGCGACACCACAGTGCTGGGCACAACCATCAGAGTGCTGTGTGGGGACCTTCCTGTTTACTGGGCCTGACACCTGTCACCCCCGCACACACACAGTGTGACCTCTGTCTGTACTGGTCACCTCCGCAGACACACAGTGGGACCTCTCTCTCTACTGGTCACCTCCCTACACATGGTGTGACCTCTCTCTCTGTACTGGTCACCTCCCTACACACACAGTGTGACTTCGCTCTGTACTGGTCACCTCCGCAGACACACAGTGGGACCTCTCTCTCTACTGGTCACCTCCCTACACACAGTGTGACCTCTCTCTGTACTGGTCACCTCCCTACACACACGGTGTGGCCTCTCTCTGTACTGGTCACCTCCCTACACACACGGTGTGACCTCTCTCTGTACTGGTCACCTCCCTACACACAGTGTGACCTCTCTGTACTGGTCACCTCCCTACACACACAGTGTGACCTCTCGCTGTACTGGTTACCTCCCTACACACAGTGTGACCTCTCTCTTACTGGTCACCTCGCTACGCACAGTGTGACCTCTCTCTGTACTGGTCACCTCCCTACACACACACGGTGTGGCCTCTCTCTGTACTGGTTACCTCCCTACACACGGTGTGACCTCTCTCTGTACTGGTCACTTCCCTACACACACGGTGTGACCTCTCTCTGTACTGGTCACCTCCCTACACACACGGTGTGACCTCTCTCTGTACTGGTCACTTCCCTACACACACAGTGTGACCTCTCTCTGTACTGGTCACCTCCCTACACACAGTGTGACCTCTCTCTGTACTGGTCACCTCCCTACACACACAGTGTGACCTCTCTCTGTACTGGTCACCTCCCTACACACACACGGTGTGGCCTCTCTCTGTACTGGTCACCTCCATACACACAGTGTGACCTCTCTCTGTACTGGTCACCTCCCTACACACAGTGTGACTTCTCTCTGTACTGGTCACCTCCCTACACACACAGTGTGGCCTCTCTCTGTACTGGTCACCTCCCTACACACAGTGTGACCTCTCTCTGTACTGCTATCAGGGTATATGGACTTTTCTTTATCTCTGGGGTTCTGATGACGGCTTTGAAAAAATCAGACACCTGTCAAATAAAATGTTTAACTCTTAGAAAGGCTCCGGTGTAGTGTATTCATGTGTGTATGTATCTGTGTGTGAACTGTATACCTTTGTATGTGCATATGAGACTGCCCATGTGCATGTGCATGTGTATGTATATGTATATGTATATGTATAGATATATATATATATATATATATATATATATATATATATATATATATATATATATATATACACATTTTAAGTTATGGTGAGTGAAAAAGGTGACAAAAAACCTCCACCGTTAGCATATAGCGGCGCCAATAAAGAATATCACTTGTGAGCATATTCACATGTCTTAGACAGGTCTGCCATTCAACCATTACCACCTAGTATACAGTGCTTCCGCTGCAGCAAGGGATTCTGGGAAATTACATGCAAATCATCAGGCTACAGTCGCTGAAAAAATCAAATTGAGATGACTTCCAGCGATCGCAACCAAGCTGTCGCTCCTTCGCGTCGCGCTTACTATAAGCGCACGCGACGGCGGCAATGCATTTGTTTTGACTCTACAGCGCTGTCGCCGGCACTATAAGCGCAGCCACATGTGAATGTGCTCACAAGTGATATTCTTTATTGGATACATAGATAGATACATAGATAGATACATAGATAGATAGATAGATAGATAGATAGATAGATAGATAGATAGATAGATAGATAGATAGATAGATAGATGTAGAGGTATCAGTACCGTGTTAGCCGAGCTTAATAATCAAAAATGAATAGACGATACCGTTCTGTGGCTAACGAAATGCTTTTATTTGTGCGAGCTTTCGAGATCTCTGATCTCTTCTTCCAATTACAATTAATCTTCTTCCTGTTACAATTGATTGAGCCAAAAAACTTTCTTAGAAACAAGGCAATTGCAATGTTATCTGTGAGTTAAGCCTCCACCTCCCCCTGTGCAGTATGCGATTTATGACTTAAGGTGTTAAATGGTCTCTGAATGCTTCTGATGTAAGAGAATGTAAGTGTATGTGCATGCATGAGTGTTATAAAGCGCCCACAATGTATACAGCGCTTTACAAAAGGTGTGTGTGTGGAGGGGGAGTGTATAACAATGGTGTGGGTAGGTGTAGAAATATAAGAAGGTGTTGCATTTCTGTTAATGTGTGTGGCTACTATGTAGACCCTATTGGTATATAGGTGTAGCGCACTTTCCCCCACCCTATGGGAGATATGGCGGCTACTGTGTGGTGCGTTACCTGTGGCTCACAGGAGGCCGGAACCTCCGCCGCTGGGAGCCCAGGTTATACCTGATCCGACTGGTGACAGCGCCTCCACCTGCAAGGGATCCTAACTTGGTGGGATGAGCCCCTCACAGGAACAATAGTAAGAAAACACACACTCGAGCATATAATAACAACCTTTACTATACACAATAATATAAGTACCCTGTACCACACAGTAATATAGGCCCCAACCTGATACCACCAGTGAGTGTCCCCAAAGTACATTGGGTGCCAGGCACCGATTCCCTGATGTCCCTTCCTCACAATGTCAGGCCCACACAAACTTAGGAGATAGCGCTATCCCGTGAAGTGTTGGTGCACTTAGTTGGGTACCTGCCTGGGAGCTCCAGCAACCGGGTGGTGCAGATTAACGAAGAGGATCCGTCTGATCCAACATTGTCATCCGCGATGGCGTCCGCCTCCACGTGGGGTGAATTCCGGCGTTGATAATATCATCAGTCTCTTGCAACGGAGGTGGTCTGGTCCCAGATCACAGGCCGCAATCACCGTGCGGCGTCTTCACTGTGTCCCTGACACTAGACAGTAAAGTGGGGAAGCGTAGCTGTCTAAGGGGCCTTCCCTGAAGCAACCACAAGCTACTGTGAGTCGGGGCCTAGCTGGGGCCTAAGGGGAACGTACTAGGTCTAGTCTCAGAGCCACTGGCTCCGAGACACTACCTACTCGGTCCAGCTCCCTCTTTTGACTGGCATGGAGTCCTCAGCACGCCAAATGTACCCACTAAGTTGCAGGGGGATCCGGCCGCGATTGGCTTCTGCAGCCCATGTGTCCCTTCTCCCAGAGGCTCATGGGAGTTGTAGTTCCCCTGCGGAGCTTTTGGGTATAATGGCCGATGCTACAGGACCTCCTGCGCATGTGTGAGGTGTAGCAAGATGTCCGTCGCACTGGGAAACCTATTCGCATGCGCATCTGCTTCTGCGCGGTACTAACAACATGGCGGCGCACTCGCCGGAACACCGGCGACCCGCTCGCCTGCTCCCTGCACCGCACAGTAGAACAGCCGCCCACCCTTACGCAGCCCGGAGGTAAGAGGGGGACCTGGCTACACAGGGATAGAATTACATAGTACATTTGTATGTGTAGGACAGGTGTGCGTGCATTCATATAGCGCAGTATTAATAGACATTTACGAGCAGGGGGAAGGTGGGTTTCCCTGCCAGGATCATTAAAGTGACAGGAGTTCACAGGGAGGTCTGCACAGGCAGGCTTTTACCTCGGCCCGCCCCTGCAACAGAGCCACCATGAGGTCCCTGGCGGTACTGCAGGGGGCGACCTCAATCTCACCCCTCACACTACAGGGGGGACTTTGAGCAGGGTTACAGTCTTGAACCACCAATGTATCGTGTATCACCACACACCATACCCCACCTCCTCACATACCTAAGGACACGTACGCCTGCGCTATGACCTCTCTCTCCAGCCGGGTTACACCCAAAGGGAGAAAAGCAATAATAAAAGGAAAGTTCACGGACGTATACGACCTTCCTACTGCGGGGTTACAACCCAAGAAAGAGCAAAGACTGCAGGCGATGAGAATGGTAACAAGTACAAAACAATGGACAACTGGCTAAGGGGTTACCTAGTGTTAGCCAGCTAGAGAAGCACCCGGAGGAGGGTCTCAACGTCCTCAAGTACATAGAACTTATATACGACACATATAAAACATATGGGGCACAGCGTGGTGCGAATATGATGAAGAGTTAAGCCACAAGATGCATGGGAACCCCATTTTGGATTTCGGTATTAAGGACCTGGACTTATGGGTTCACCGGGTAACACCGGATAAATTTGCTCCCTTTGCCAGGGGGCCGGGTGGGCGGCCATCTAGACAACCACTGGGGAAGCCCAGGAGATCCGAATGCTGGGACTTTAATAAAAGCTCTTGCACAAGGGGAGGGGAGTGTAAGTTCCGACACGTATGCTCATTCTGCAGCCAATTAAATTAGAAGGCATGCTGCCATGGCTCCAGGCCTACCCCTGTCAGGCAACAGTGGATTTTCTTGAGAAAGGGTCTAGGTAGGGTTTTGTCAGCCCAGTTGGGTCCAATTTAGTAACCACACGCGCAAGTCGCAATCTTAAATACGCCTCCATATACCCGCACGTCGTACGGGAGAAAATTAACAAGGAGGTAAGCCTGGGACGCATGGCAGGGTCGTTCCACTCACTTCCCATACATAATTCAATAATATCCCCCATTGCAGTCCCCATTAGTTGTAGGTACATTTCCTTGTTGAAGCTGAAGTAGTTATGTGTGAGGATGTAGTGTGTGTGTGTGTGTGTGTGTGTGTGTGTGTGTGTGTGTGTGTGTGTGTGTGTGTGTGTGTGTGTGTGTGTGTGTGTGTGTGTGTGTGTGTGTGTGTGTGTGTGTGTGTGTGTGTGTGTGTGTGTGTGTGTGTGTGTGTGTGTGTGTGTGTGTGTGTGTGTGTGTACGTGTGTATGCATATACAGTTTCAGTATTAGGTATATTACACGCAGTACCTATCTAGGCCACCTGGTGTCATTGTTCCATTCAAGCTGAGACCTCAGGGGACCTTTCAGTGTGTAACCCTTAACCTCCCTGTAGGCAGCAATGCATCCCTCCACTATGCGATGATGTACGGTAGCAGCAACACTGCAGGCCCACGCCAAAAACATTTATTGTGACACAGAGGTCTCAGAGATTATGTAACTTTGTCCTATCTCATCCTAGAGGTTTCAGGTACTCCAGTCCTGGCCTGTCTAGTCCTAGAGGTGTCAGGCTCTGTGGTCCTGTACTGTCTAGTTTTAGAGGTTCATGTTTCCCCCTCAGCGTACTGTATATACATGTCCTAGTGATGCCGACAAGGCATGCTCAGGCCACGCCCACGTCATGCTCAGGCCACGCCCACGTCAGGCTCAGCTGTGCAGGTGCAGAGGTCATGAAAGGCTCATTGAGGAGGAGCTGTGTTAAGGCCCCACCTGCATACCCACTATTTTCTGAAGTAATACTGATATACGACGGCAGGGAAGGGGTTAATGGAAGAACGCTGTGCAGGCGTCTGGCACGCGAGGGGTTAGGGGAGCAGGCCCTCCAATATTTTGCACAGAGACAACTGTACACGTGCTGGATGGAGGTACTTCCAATCACTTTCTATGGAAATCCCCTAACCTCTGCAGTTTACCACCTACCAAAACTTTCTTTTCAATAGGTACAGCTGGTTTTACATGACCCATACACATACTGTGTCTGCGAGATTGGTACAGTTGGACGGAGTGATGGAGTGATGCTCTGAGTAGCTGAATACAGATTTTAAAGGGTCATCACATATGACCCCAGGTCTCTTTGGTCGAACATGGGATTGACCCTTTAACACATCCCTACCTTAGTTATATTCCAGGACTGTTTGATTCTGTCCCTGATAATCTGCAGCCAGGAGGTTACACTACATTAGATATAAACCCAGGACTGGCCGAGCCTGCCCCTGATAATCTGGAGTCAGGAGGTCGCCCTCACAGAGAGAGGACGTGCTCTGCTGAGCTCCCACTTGGGGCCAAGCCTCTAACCCAGGAGGGAGCAGAGATTGCTGGGTTAACATCGGGGGTGGGCTGCCCTGGGGGGCAGGGGGGAAATTGCCCCCCCAGGCCGGTCAGATTTTAAGAAATTGGGCCAGTAGCAGAGAGAAGCTGATTCCAGACAGCAGGTGGTGCTGCAGAGCCCAACAACTTCTCTCTCCCACTGGTTCCTCTCTGCATGCTGCTGCTGCTGCTGCTGCTGCTGCTGCTGCTGCTGCTGCTGCTGCTGCTGCTGCTGCTGCTGCTGCTGCGTGCGTGATGCCTTTGTGTGTGTGTATGTATGATTCATGAATGGTTGTGTGTATATACTATATGATGCATGGATAGTGCGTGTGTTATATGGTGCATGGATGGTGTGTGTGTTATATGGTGCATGGATGGTGTGTGTGTTATATGGTGAATGGATGGTGTGTGTGTGAATATATATATATATATATATATATATATAATTTAGCGCACTTTCCCCCACCCCCTGGGAGATAAGGCGTCTACGGTGTGTGTGATGCTTTACCTGTGGCTCGCAGAAGACCTGAACCTTCGCCGCTGGGAGCCTGGGGTGTACCTGATTCGATAAGTAACAGCGCCTCCACCTGCGCGGGATCTTACTAGGTGGGATAACCCCGTGCAGGGCCATATATGTACACACACACTGTTGCAATAAAACAATAGTCCTTTACTGTGAACATATCATAACAACAATAGACTAATAATGCTACTAGTTACAGCTACCCATCCAGCCTCGCAGGGCAGTGACCCACCACCGTGTAACCCACACCGTGTCCACAATACCTGAAGGGGCCCTCGGGCACCCAACCACCCAGGTGTCCACAAGAGTATAAGCACCCAGGCGCGCCGACTGGTAGCGGTACAGGATCCGCTGATCCAGCGATGATGTCTGCCACTATGATGAGTCCTCCGCGTGGGTGGTATCCAGCTGGAGGGTCCCACATAGTGACTCCTGCAGTCTGTGCACAAAGGTTCCATACATGGAGATACCAGGAACAGAAGTCACCCAGATCCCAGTTATGGGATTTGATCCATCTCGTGACCAAGTGGCTAGAACCAGAAGCATATAGCCCAACCCGGATCCTTGAGATGGTGGTGTTGGACCTCTCCATTAGAGCATTACCCCAGGACCTCAGACTTTCGGTGGGACAAGGAGATCCCCTCACTTATGATGCCATGATAGGCGCAGTGGAACGTTTTCTACCCACCCGTGAACTGTCACATTCCACGCTCTCTCACACAGAACAAAACCGGGGGCCCAAAACGAACAGTAGAAGCCAGCACTGGAACAAAGACCCGCGACCGGCGCACGGTTTGAGGGAGTGGAAGAAAACCTGGATAAGGACAGAAACTCTAAATCTCTGAAAGGGTTTCAAGACCGAACTGGGCCAATTGTTTGTTTTGAGTCTGAGAAAGCGGGGCATATAAAGGCTCACTGCCCTAGGTTGTCTGAACCAATCGATTGTGCGTATGGCTCTGTGAGGTCAGAGTTCTGTGGAGTGGCATGTGTGACACGCGGGGATAAAAATACCCACAACTACCTCACATGGTGATTTTAAATGGTAAACCAATCTCTGCCCTGGTAGACTCAGGGAGTGATATTAACTTGGTATCAGAGAAGTTGGTTAAGCCTCTCCAGCTACGCCAGGGTGAGAAGCTGCGGGTATTATGTGTGCATGGGTGTATGCCTCCGTACACCACGACTCCGATAAAAGTAAAAGTCGAGGGGCAAGTCATCCAAACTACAGCAGCAATTGTACCAAAGTTACCCCATTCCCTAGTGTTAGGTTGTAATTTTCCTGGTTTTGACACCCTGATATATGTAGAAGCACATGCACACCGCTGGTAGGTGCTGGAGGGGGGTACTTATCTGCTGGTGCGCTGTATCCAGGGAGGTCCAGACATCCCAGAGGTACTCGAGCAAAGGAATGGAAGCAGGCACACGTTCTTTCTAAAGGTGCAGTTTATTGTGCCACCAAAGGTCCAATGTTTCGGCAAATAGATTGCCTTTATCAAGGAGAGGGCTCTTTGACACCCTGATCACAGGACAACTCGCCTTAAACAACCCTACTCCGGATGATGTTTTTCGTTTACAGACCCTGAATTAGTCTCTGAAGTGTCTAAAACCCCTAAATCAAAACGAGAACGTAGGAAGGACAAAAAAGAGGTCCGCACCCACCTCAGTTAACACTGGTTACTACTCATAACAGAGGGAGAACAGAGGATGGGGAGTTGTCAGAGACAGGGCTTGTTGACACTTAGGAGTCAGAGTTACCCGTAGATGTAACTGGCCAAACTCCAGAAGAGGAAGGGTTTGGAAGTCTAGAACTTTCCCCAAGTAATTTCGGTAGGGAACAGGCTAATGATCCCCAGTTGAAAAATGGGTTTAGCCAAGCAGTAGAAGTTAATGGAGTCCCGGTAGAAGGGATATCCAAGGACTCCTATCCCTATTTTTGTATTAAAAATGATTTGTTGTACCATGTGAGCCAAGAGGAGGGCCAATAAATAGAAAAATTGCTAGTACCCAGTTCATTCGTAAGGAAGATCCTAGAGCTACAGTAGCAAACTCTCACTTATTGAGGGGTCATCTTGGAGTAGATATAACACAGAAAAGAATCCTAAAAAGGTTTTACTTGCCAGGGATATACAATGCAGTAAAAATGTTCTGTGCCTCCTGTCCCGAGTGTCAGTTGACAGCCCCCCGACCAAGCTTGAGGGCCCCGTTAATTCCTATGCCTATTATTGAGATTCCATTTGAGAGAATTGCTATGGATCTAGTGGGTCCCTTGGAGAAATCTGCCAAGGGTCATCAATACACTGCCGACACACTTTATTCGAGCTCGGCTAGTCCCACGAATTCGGGTATACCCGGGTGTATTGAGGTTTGTGACTGTTTTCTGCCCGAGTATATTGGGTTATTTTCCAAGCAGGGATTGAAGCATTTTATTCCCGCTGGCTGCAATACTGCACAGTATATAAATATATACTGCATTACAATTCATGAATTTATGCCATCTGGTAGACACGCGAAGCATTGCAGCCTATTAAATCCTAATCATTATCATTTAACAGATCAGCCGCCCGTCAGTCAGGCATGAACCCAGGCTGGGAAGGCAAACGCAACGGGGCTTGTCAGAGGTGAGGAGCGGCGCATTCCAGGTATCTGCCAGGTACATACCGGGTATTTGCTCGAATAAAGTGTGTCGGTGCAGTACATCCTAGTAATTCTAGATTATGCCACTCGCTATCCAGAGGCGGTGCCTTTACGTAATACTTCCTCCAAAGCCATAGCTAAGGAATTGTTCCAAGTATTCTCCCAACTCGGCATACCGAAGGAAATTTTGACAGATCAGGGTACCCCGTTTACATCTAAGCTTATGCGAGAATTATGACTAGAGCTAAAAATAAAGTCCCTAAGAACCTCTGTTTACCATCCGCAAACGGACGGACTGGTAGAAAGGTTTAATAAAACTCTTAAGATGATGTTGAGGAAGGTGGTTGCTAGTGACGGGAAGAACTGGGACACCTTGTTGCCTTATCTCTTGTTTGCTATCCGAGAAGTACCACAGGCCTCTATAGGGTTTTCCCCGTTTGAACTCCTGTATGGGAGACGCCCAAGTGGGATTCTGGATAGCCTCAAAGAAGAATGGGAGCAACAAGCTGTTCCAGGGAAGAATGTCATCCAATTTGTAGAAGATTTAAAAGAATGCATTGCTCATGTTACTCCCATAGTCAGACAACATTTAGAAGAGGCACAGAGGGCCCAACAGAACCTTTATAACAGGCATGCTACGGTTCGCAGCTTCCGACCAGGGGATCGAGTAATGGTGCTTGTTCCAACAGCCGAAAGCAAGCTGTTATTACATTGGCAAGGGCCATATGAAGTCCTAGAACAGGTCGGCCTGGTGAATTATAAAATTCGACAGCCAGATCGGAGGAAGGTAGAGCAAATCTCTCACATAAATCTATTAAAATCCTGGAAGGATAGAGAGGTATGTCTGACGGTGGTAGCTAACAAATCCAGGAAAGTGGAGGATCCACTAGTTCGAATATCAGCAGAACTCACTCCTGGACAATATGGGGAATCTGTAGAATTGATAAATAGGAACATGGACATATTTTCCAGCATACCAGGGAAAACTGGGGTGATTTCCCATGATATCGTCACCAAGCCGGGACTAGCTGTTAAGATAAGACCTTATAGGATCCCAGAAGCCAGAAGAGGGGCTATTCAGTCAGAGTTTAAAAAAAAGATGCTAGACCTAGGGGTAATTGAGGAGTCCCATAGTCAATGGTCCAGGCCTATTGTCTTGGTACCTAAGCCTGATGGGTCAATATGGTTTTGTAATGACTTTAGAAAAGTTTAGAAGTTAGACGCCTATCCTATGCCCCGGGTAAATGAGTTAATTGAGAGGCTGACGATGGTCCGTTTTCTAACCACATTAGATCTTACAAAGGGTTATTGGCAAATCCCATTAACAGAGTCAGCAAAAGAGAAAATAGCGTTCTCCACACCTGATGGCCTCTTCCAGTATACCGTTTTACCCTTTGGCCTTCATGGGGCACCTGCAACCTTCCAAAGGTTGATGAATAAATTGTTACAGCCGCACTTGAACTACGCCTCAGCATACTTAGATGATGTGGTGATTCATAGTCCAGATTGGGACTCACATCTACAAAATGTTGAGGCAGTGTTGAGAACCTTTCGGGAGGCGGGTCTTACTGCCAACCCAGCTAAATGTTCAGTCGGCTTGGCAGAAACAAAATATCTTGGCTATGTTGTGGGAAGGGGGACTGTAAAACCCCAGCTCAATAAAGTAGAAGCCATTGAGAATTGGCCCCATCCCCTTAGAAAAAAAACCCAGATTAGGACATTTAGGACATTTATAGGCATTGTGGATTACAACAGGCGAGTTATACCCCATTTTGCAACCCGGGCTGCACAGCTTTCAGATTTAGTAAAAACAGGGGCACCCGATGTGGTAAAATGGAGCAGTGGTACTGGCCCAAATTTCCTAAAAGTCTGGGCGCCGTGGCTAGCCCAGACAGACATCCCGAGGATAGATGCCGGCACAGTTTTGCATTGATAGTAATAAATACATTTTCCTCTGACAAAGCAGGTGTTAGGACTACGTAGCGACGGGACAGGTAGGCCATAAAACACAAGAGGGCAGCTGCAGGCCAGGGAGCCTGAGTCGATCGGTCGAAAAATTGAGACCGAGAAGTATCAAACGATGGCGTTGAGGCCAACCCCCCCCCCTTCTTGTTTCCCCGCCTATGTCTTGCCCTTGTCCTGTGGGTCACGTCTGTCTTGTCCTGTGTGCAGGGGTAGTTTGTCAAGTTGGTTACATGTCTGTATGTTCTCCCATGTAAAATTGGGTTAGTCAGTTATATTTGTTTTCTTTGGTACTGGACAATGGTTTGTGACATATTGTACGAATTGTAAAACCAAATAAAAATGGAAGTTATAAAAAAAATGGAGCAGTGGTGCGGAGACCGCATTTTTAGACCTATGTACAGCGCTCCGTAGTCACCCAGTCTTGGTATCCCCGGATTTTACAAAGGAATTTTTTCTGCAAACGGACGCCTCCGAAGTAGGTCTCGGAGCAGTTCTGTCCCAGTTTGTAGGAGATGAGGAACACCGGTCTTGTATTTAAGTCGCAAATTGTGTCCTTGAGAACAAAGCTACGCCACGGTAGAAAAAGAATGTTTGGCCGTAAAGTGGGCAACAGACACCTTAAAGTTTTACCTATTAGGCAGATCTTTTAGCCACATTACAGACCATGCACCCTTACAGTGGATGCATAGAAACAAAGAAAAGAACTCTAGAGTTACCCGCTGGTTTCTGTCATTACAACCCTTCAATTTCACAGTGCAGCATCGGCCAGGAATACTGCACGGTAATGCGGATGCACTTTCTAGGGTACACGGGCCGCTCCACTCGGTAATGTTATGCTGGGGAGAGGGATATGTGACAGGGTACACACCAACTGTCGCTGTTTTAATCATGAAGGATATCCCCGTTCCCTGGACTATTTCCCACAGGGTACGCCCCAACTGTCTCTTTTCTTCTTATGAAGGGTATCCACGCTCCCTGGAACAATTCCCTCAGGGTACGCCCCAACATAGTCTTTTACTTTTGTAAGGGTCTAGGCAACACCCTCCCTGGTGTAGCCTCAGACAGAGGTTTCCCCTTTCCCTAACTTGAAATGGGTGCCCAGGGTCCCTGATGAAGCATCAGGAGCCCGGCCCCGGCCTCTTCTGTGCTGTACTGCTGCAATGTCCTAAAAGCCTGCCCTGTTCTGCATCTCAGCAGTGCCTCCATTTGTAGAGATGCTCCTTCCCCCCTCCCCCCCCCCCTCCCCCCTCATCCCCCACCCCTCCCCCGTGGGAGATCTTGCTATTGCTACAGGTGTTATGGAGCTAAATACCTGTCACAGTCCAGGAGATGCTGAGGGTCCGCGTTGGTATAGGGAAACAGGACAGGCTTTTGGTGATCCGTCAGGCTCTTCTCATGGTGTCAGTACCTCCAGTTATAGCAGGCTCCAGGTGTACTGGAGACAGTCCCCACCATGACAGTCTTCTCTTATACCTCTACCAAATAAAGTGTAACTTAGGCAGAGGTATATAAAACCGGATCCTTTATTGAGGCAGCCACTGCAGTTGTCATTACAGCGTATGCATTGGGTTTTTCAGGATAGGTCCTTGACCTCTGGATGGTACTGGCCTTCTTGCAATCTTGAGGCCTTGCAATCTGGTAGGTCTCCTACCCTCAACCCCTTAAAGGGCTGAGAGCATGTCTCCTCCCGGCCGGGAGGGACTCAGCTCCACTGCTCCTCAGACAAGACTCACAACTAGACTCACTATAATTTAGGAAACTTCCCTAAGGCACAGAGGGGGAGGGCACAGAGTCTGCACCATGATTGGCTGTACACAGACTCAGTTTAACTCCACCCCAATCACTCAAGGAGGCTGCATGAGGGGGGGTAAACCCCACGGGACAGCTTGCCACTGCCTATAACTACTGGGGCTTACGTGACAGGAGGTAGAAAGTCTGGACCAGCCATGGCTACACTGAGAATTAGAATGTGGCTAGGGAATTTTGTTTGGATAAAAAAACTGGTGATTTGGCTAGGGAGTCAAACAGGATAACATTAGAGAAAGGATAATACCAAGATCAGACTGGAGGATTATGCCAGGGGAAGAATCCAACAGGACAGGAGATTTCAAGTAGAGAAAAGAACAGATCACATGCAACCTCTTTGAAAAGCATATGACATATTTGATGTGAACGACCATATATCTGCTATGTGGAAGTAATTACTTCGGACAAATAAACGTGATTTTTGTGTGCTAAACCGAATGAGGAATTATTGTATCTAGGTAAGATATAATGTATTGAAGACTATTTAACATGGATACATCTGAAATAATGTATAAAGCAGCCAGAGTGAGCAGCAAAAAACTCAGAACACACTGGGAAAAAAAACCCTAATCCCAGAAGGCTGAACAAATAACTTGGAAACGGTGTAGTGGCGAAAAAAAAAAAAAATTGGTCACAACAGAGAGAGAAAGCAGAGCAAAAGTTCCAAAAAACAAGAGGCTAAGAGGGAAAAAAGGAAAATAATTTGGAATGCGCCCAATCTGTTGCAGAAAACGTTACCTGGGCCACAAGGAAAAGTGAAAACTAGGGGTGTGCAGAAAAAAGCTCAGCTACCCCCTTCACAATGATAACATATCCAGAAAAGAAGGTGTTCAAATAGGCAGCATTTGCACTTATGGAAAATGTACAAACTATTTAACAAAACAAACCAGGAGAGAGTGAACCAAGCACAGGAAGACTGCAGGAGGGCGCGTTACCTCTGAGCAATGCAGTGTGCAAACAGAAACTGTGAGAATGCTGTCACCTCACAAAATCCGAACTCCAGTGTTCAAAAAGCGCTTTACTCGATAGCGGGACACAGAAAACAAGTGATTACTTTTCACAGTTCATGTTACCTGAGGTGGAGATAGAAAAAATCCTATGTGGGAGCACTCATTTTGAAAGTTCAATAGCAAAAGGGTTAAGTACATAAATAGCGGTGCTCCAGATTCAAGGGTTTTTCCGGCTGCTATGCCTATGATAAGTTGATCCAAAGAAGAACACAAGGAAATAGGCACTGCGGATTGATCTTCAAAAAATGTATTACATGTCAGAAATATTCCACCGTTTCTGCTGTTTCTCCAGCCTTTCTCAAGGACATAGACCTGAGGTGGACATACCACAACTCTGTGTGAAAAACAGGTCTTCTCCAGCAGAGAAACAGAATGATGACAATCTGGAAAGTGCTCCTGTATTACCTGCTGCACAGAAGGAAATAATAGAAACTATTGTAACCCTCCATGCCCGACCTCCTAGGGAGACGGGGTTACACTGCATGGGTTACCTTGACTCAGGGTGCTGGAATTCTGGCGGCTGGGACGATTAGGCCTCGGCCATGGTCAGTGCTTAGGCGCTGACCCGTGCTGAGGCGCGCTGGTGCTTATTCATGTCCCCAAACACAGGGGCCGTTCATCCATATATTGACACGTTGTACTGTATTATACATCAGACATACATGAATACTGTTCTTAGATTAGTGCCATTGCTTAACACTTGAAGAAGAAACAGGTGCGCAAATCACATCAGGACATGGAAGAGAAGTAAAATACCAAATAGTGCAATATTGTCAACCCCAACAATGAAATCAATGCTGATAGCTGTATAAAATTTGCACTCACGTGTACCACGTGATAGTAAGGCGTTGTGGTTATTAGAAGTTACCAACTTTAGTTTCCAGACAGGTAATCCAGATCCATAGAGAAGGAAGGGATATCCGTATATAAAAAAAGGAAAAAGCAAAATAGTATAATACTGCTTTTAATATTAAAAAAACACAAAGTATTCCACTTACATAAGTGCCTTTGTGGTGAACATTCAGACCACCCTGGGTCATATGGACAGACAATTTTTTCTCACAGCAACAGCATCAGCTCCGCGGCCGTCACAGCATACACTGGGCTGATATAGTAGTCCTCCACTCTGGATGTCACCAACAAAGTGCCACTCTGTAGTCAATGATTCACCCAACGCGCGTTTCCACATAAATGTCTTCCTCAGGGCCTAGTCTAACATCCTGCACTGTATCCCTCCCTTAAATAACCCCCCGCATTAATTTTCAAAATTGCGGAGCGTCACGTTTGACGTCATCAGGGATTCACCAATAATGTTTATTGTTATGCAACAGAAGCTAGAATAGGTTAACTATGTGGGTTACATTTCTCTGTCAGCGTCTCTGAGGGTCATCTTGGAAATATTCCTTTTTTGCCTATTGACGCACTGACACAGAAATGTTGTTATATAATATTAATGTCTATTGTATAATCCCCGCTTGTTTCAATAATATTATGCCATTTTATACTGATTGTATACATGTTGTTGTTATTTTTCACATTTAACATGTATCTGTGTTTAAATTAATTAATTGTGGCTAAATAGCAATTTCTAACATAAGCTTGACATGCTGCTTTGTTATGTGTGGTGACATCACCACTAACGATTAACTATTGGAGGGCTAAACCTAACTGATGGTTATGTGATTTTTGTTCAAATTGTATAAAGTTTTGAATGTTTGAATATCGTGACGCGGAGCGTCGTGACGTGATGACGTCACGCGTAACGTTCCGCAAATTCTATCATAATGCGGTGGGTTACATGTAGTTATATGCCAAAGGATTGGCTGTAGAACTTGACTGGGCATCAGGGCTTTATAAAGTTGTGAGCAGATTGAATATTTAAATCATGGGAGATGACGCGTTACGTGACACGTGACGTGACGTCGGACGTGATGACGTCACACGTGACGCTCCGCAATTTTGAAAATTAATGCGGATGGTTATTTAAGGGAGGGATACAGTACAGGATATTAGACTAGGCCCTGAGGAAGACATTTATGTGGAAACGCGCGTTGGGTGAATCATTGACTACAGAGTGGCACTTTGTTGGTGACATCCAGAGTGGAGGACTACTATAACAGCCCAGTGTATGCTGTGACGGCCGCGGAGCAGATGCTGTTGCTGTGAGAAACAATTGTCTGTCCATATGACCCAGGGTGGTCTGAATGTTCACCACAAAGGCACTTATGTAAGTGGAATACTTTGTGTTTTTTAATATTAAAAGCAGTATTATACTATTTTGCTTTTTCCTTTTTTGGATACGGATATCCCTTCCTTCTCTATGGATCTGGAGTACCTATCTGGAAACTAAAGTTGGTAACTTCTAATAACCACAACGCCTTACTATCACGTGGTACACGTGAGTGCAAATTTTATACAGCTATCAGCATTGATTTCATTGTTGGGGTTGAAAATATTGCACTATTTGTTATTTTTACTTCTCTTCCATGTCCTGATGTGATTTGTGCACCTGTTTCTTCTTCGCTTGCTGATTGGATTTGGTCTGAATCCTGTGTCGGGAGCTGCGCTCACTAAGGACAGTATATTATTTTATGTTATGTGTTTTGAGTGATGTTATTTGCGCTTGATTTTTCTCTTCACTATTGCTTAACACTTGAATGGAAGTACATATCTTGTTCCTTTACTTTGATAAGACGCAGACTCCCCTCCTAATAGTTGTGGTAGCTCTTTCCTCATTATTTCAGTAGTACTAGCCCCACCGGGGATCCTAGCTGGTCCTGTATACGTAACACAATACCTTTAGCGATTATGGTTACTGCCACTTCAGAATGAGAGGAATGTCAATGCAGATCTGCAGTTAGAGCCGATCCGCCGGTAATCCGGGACTCCTCGTTACTGAGGCCCTCTGTCGCATGCCGTTTCATACTTAGCACTTATCTTGGACTCCCTTTTTTTCTCTGTGGATCCTAACTGACAAGGTTACATCCCTGTCTAGAAAATAACAAAGTAGGGGGGGGGGCCTGGTCTATTCTATTAACTTAAGAACATGGGTGTCTACACTCCCTGAGGCTCCTCTCTCATGTCCTCCTTGAACCTGACCTTCCAGAACAATCCCTCCTCCTTAAATACCCATGTGTGACTTCAGGATCCCCATAATAACCCAGGGCAGGAGTAGCCTGTACTAACACGTCTTGTAACTCTTTAGGAGGGGGGTTGCGCTATTCCAAACAAACCTTTGACATAATTCATTACTAACATCTATAGTTTCCATTGAGGAACATGGTCTCCTGTCTGCTAATCAGTCCCTACTTGGTGGAGGAGAAGCAGTAGTAAGCCAGGAAAGCATGGAATAGAGAAGAGTCGAGCACCATCAAGCAAGCAGGAAATGAGAAGAGTGTAAAAAGTGTCTGAGCATGTTAAACCTCTAATAGGAGATTGTTTTCCAACATCTTAAAGTCAGCAGGTGAAATGCTAAGCTGAAGAAATTCTGTGAGGATTATATTCACAGGTCCAGAGACTGACATCTCACGTAGGTGTTTTGTTTGTAGAGCCTTATTAAAATACTTTTTGTAGTTTGCAACCAACAAAATCTATACATGCTCCAAGCTACTCCAGGTTACTTGGGGCAGTAACACTGACTGCTGTTCCAGTCAGAAGTGGTAACCCTTACTGATATGTTCTTGCTACAAGGACAATGTACAATGATAAACCCACCTACAAAAAAAACTACAGTATTATAAAGAAGACAACTGGAATGGTGGTTGGAATCTGCAAGTGAAACTATGGCAAAGGAGAAGCATCACTCAACACCTACCACATGTGTTTGATCTACTGGCTGAGCGAGAAACGTGTTTCTATCCTGGCCCGCCTCGAGTGGACTACAACTGCGCTTCCATCAGCCATCTGTCATACAGGTGTGATACATAAAAATGCTCACAGTGTGCAGAACTTGGTCACACAAACGTTGACTGTAAGAAGGACGTAATCTGTAACCTGTGTTCAGAGAGCTGGCATAATTTGAGAGACTGTACAGATGCACGATCACACTGGTCTGAAAAATGTATACTGTATACAAGAAGACATCAATGAGTCACTAAGAAAAAATATGAGTGCATTTGTGAGACGTTGCTAATGGCATCATTATGAACAAACAAAAGTCCTCTACAAATGAGAAAAACAGGAGACCTTTCAGCAGCCACTAAATAAAGCCCTGCTACCAAAGAGAGTCCAACCCCAACTGCTAAGAATGGTGTAACCAAAGAAGAAATACCCAATAAACATCAAACAAAGAATGTCCAATTACTCAAATTTTAACCACCAAAGAAGCAACCAATATACAAGGAAAGCTTGTGTGCGATAGAGGGCCCAGCTTTCATGGAGTGTACATCATGTGCAAGATCATGGATTTCCAGTGGTCAAAAGGAAAGAGAGCGATAAGACTATAGGATGTTGTAAAACTGGCAAAAGGAAAAGGAAAGAAGAAACGTTTAGATCTACCGCTACCTGAAATAACAAAGGGTCGTTTTGTGGTTCTGCACAGTAGTTGGGTTGACCAAGTAGAAAAGGTGGAAATAAACTTTACAGCCAATGAGACTTTCCCCAGAAGATCTTCTTGAGCTCAGCGAGAAGGGAAGTAGTCACACATCCATTTCATCAGAAAGATGGGGTTCTCAAGGGGGGTTACAAAAAGAGAAAGGGTAAAAAAGTGTGAACCTTTCTAATGGCCTTTAAAATCTCCATGCTAAATGTAAAAAGTTTCAAAACTACTGTACTGAAAACATTGATTTAAGAATTTTGGATTGAACTGTATTGATTTGTTGAGCGGAATCGTGCTCGTTTTGTTCACTTGTTTTTCTATATTGTAAATAATTATTTTGAATTTTATGTTGCAAGTATTTAAATAAAAGATTGCTACATTAGATATAAACCCAGGACTGTCTGAGCCTGTCCCTGATACTCTGCAGTCAGGAGGTCACGCTTTCAGAGAGAGGCTGTGTTTTGTTGAGCTCGCACTAGGGGCTCAGCATGACCTCAGACCCAGGAGGGTGTGGTGGTCTTGGTGGGGGTGATGGTGGGGGTAGTGGTGGAGGTGGGTGTGGTGATGGAGGTGGGAGTGGTGATGGAGGTGGTGGTGATGGAGGTGGTGGTGGTGATGGAGGTGGTGGTGGTGGTGATGGTGGTGGTAGAGGTGATGGTGGTGGTGATGGTGGTGGTGATGGTGGTGGTGATGGAGGTGATGGTGGTGGTGATGGTGGTGGTGGTGGTGGTGATGGTGGTGGTGATGATGGTGGAGGTGATGGTGGTGGAGGTGATGGTGGTGGTGATGGTGGTGGTGGTGATGGTGGTGGTGGTGATGGTGATGGTGGTGGTGGAGGTGATGGTGGTGGTGGTGATGGAGGTGATGGTGGTGGTGATGGAGGTGATGGTGGTGGTGATGGTGGTGGTGATGGTGGTGGTGGAGGTGATGGTGGTGATGGAGGTGATGGTGGTGATGGTGGTGGTGATGGAGGTGATGGTGGTGGTGATGGTGGTGGTGGTGGTGATGGTAGAGGTGATGGTCGTGGTGATGGTGGTGGTGGTGATGGAGGTGATGGTGGTGGTGATGGTGGTGGTGATGGGGGTGGTGGTGGTGGTGGTGGTGGAGATGACTCTGGAAAACCAAGTGGCTGTGGCCATAATGTTTGTGAAAGTGATGATTTTTTGCAAATGGAAATTTGAGGAGAATTCAGAGAGACAAGAGAAGAGGGAAGAGAATGCTGAGCATGAAGGAATAGAGGAAGAAACTCAAGAAACAGGTGAGGTGCCGGTTCTGTCCAAGAAAAGTCAAATACAAACCCAGAGCAGTAAAACCCAGCAGCAAAGTAATATGATTACTGAGTGCAAGAAGAAAGGCTGAGCTGGAAAAGAAGAGGCGCGCAGCAAGAGAGAGAGCAGGCAGACAAACAAACGTAGCACCCTTGGGATATGCTAAAAGTTAATCTGGGTGAGTTCTGGTCCCTACAGGGAGTTAAGGGGTTAAATCCTTTACAGGCCCTAGTAAGTAATGTATTCCATGTAACTAATGCCAAGTAACCAATCTTATGTTGCAGATCACTTAACTCAGTGATTGGCTGTTTCTGTCCTTCTAGAAGGTACTGGGAAAAACAACCCTTTAGGGGATGACTTAGTTAAGTAACCTTGTTTTTTTCTGCCCAGCAACAGGGGTGGGGACAACGTTTATAAATGTTTGGGCCTGGATATCCTCTCCTCAGATCAAATTGTCTTTCCTTGTGGAGGGGATCTCCTAGCACTGTAAAAGGGTAAGCAATGTTTCTTGTTTTCTGAGTGTAGGGGCCCTAGAGACGCAGCACTAGAAAGGAATCCTGCCACGGTAGGGGGTAGGTTCCTCACCACAGGGCTTATAAAGGAGACTTGGGGAGGACTGCTAGGAATTGCAGGAAGAAGGTTTCAGCTCTGCCTTCGACAGTAGACAAAGGCTGGAAAAAGAGCTGATCTACCTACAAACCCCATGGTTGTGGAAACCTGAGTGCAAGTGTCATTTTGTAACTCATGAAAACATGTCCTGTTGCTGACCTGAAGTGGCCTGTTAATAAATGTAGCTCCCTTTGCCCCGTCACTGAAGGAACTACCAGTTCTGCTGTTACCTGTTTGGCTACCAGGAGGCCTGAGCCTCCACCACTGGGAGCCTGGGGTGATATCTCGTTCGCCTCAGTGCAGTGCCTCCACCTGCAAGGGATCCCAATGTGGTGGGATAAGCCCCTCACAGGAACCAATACCAATAGTAATCACACACAGGGTATATTACAACTGGTTTTACTGAACGCAGGATAATCAACCTGTACCCCACAGTATATAGCCCACACACACAACCCCAATCCACCAGATGAGTGTCCCCAATGTACATAGGGTGCTTGGCACCAATATCCCTGATGACCTTTCCCCATGTCGGGGCCCACCCAAAAGTGTGTGGAATAGCGCTATCCCGTGAACTGTTGGTGCACTTGTTGAGGTACCTGCCCGGGGCTCCTGCACCTGGGCACTGCTGAATAACAAACAGAGATCCGTCAGATCCAATGTCGTCGTCGTCCGCGAAAGCATCCGTCTGTACGTGGGGTGAACTGCCGTTGCAGGATCTCACCTTTGAAAATCTATTACTGCGATGGTGGTCTGCTCCCAGACCACAGGCCACAATCAGCGCGTGGCGTCTCACCGTGACTATAAGCAGCTACTGGGGAAATGTACCTAGCTATGGGATTTCCCTGTAGCAGCCACAACCTGCTGTGAGTCGGGGCCTAAGGGGGTATCTGACCTAGTCTGGGATGCCACATGCACCCAGACACTACCTTACCCCTCTGCGTCCCTTCTTCAACTGGAGTGGTCCCTCCTGAGCATGCCAAATGTAGCAATCTTAGGGCAGGGCATTGTTGCAGCCTTATTGGCTGTACTTAATCACCTGACTCACAGCCCCTGGGGCTGCTGTGGGTTGTAGTCCCTCACAGAGCCCTTTATGTAATGGCCGCTGCTCAGCAATGTCTCCTGCGCATGCGCGCGGCGTACCAAAATGGCCATCACAACTCTGTGTGTCCTGCGCATGCGTGAACCTTCAGTGCATATGCGCGAGCATCGGCAAGATAGCAGCACACTCTGCCGAACTCCGGCGACCTGCTCGGCAACCTCACACTCCCTGCAGCTTCTCTAGCAACCCGGCACTCGCCGAGTGTCTGCACGCCCCGCCAGCAGGTAAAAAGGGGACTATGGGGGACCTGGCTACATAAAGTTTTAAGAAAAATTCCTGACTCTCTTTTCTTAGTTGCTGCTCACCATACCAGCTCTGCACGATTGTCCAGCACCCTGGGATTGAAGGTAAAATCGCAGAGACACATACATACACACACACTTTCGGATTGTTTTAGTGTGGCCCCTCTTCTGTTGGCTGGGTGTCGGTGTTCCTCAAGTCTTATATCAAAGTGCCCAAACATAAGGCAGAGGCTGAATGTGACAAGAATAGAGAGACAGAGAATCTTCAGCTGATGGAAACTGAGGCTGATGGCTTTCTACATGAGTTGATTGCAACAGGAGTCAGGTCCGGTACATTGCAAACAGCAGCTGAGGAAGAGACCAAGGAAAGAGACACTGTGAAACTTTCTTCTCACTCAGGGGGCTATGCACTAAGCTCAATGGCTTTGCGTACTGATTTGGCAAAAAAGCAGGTTCGTTAAAAAGTGAGGCCGGGGACGCGATGCACTAAGGCCTTGAGGCCATTTTTTAACGTACCTGCTCAAAATAGCTCAGAACAGCCACAGCGTACGTGTTGCTTTTTCCCCCCTGCTAGCGTTCTTAACCTTAACGTACGCTAACTGATAGAAAAAAAAGCCGCATGTAACATTTGCATGGAGATTCTGTATCTCCATGCAAGGCTGTTACAGGCGATCGTACACTAAATAAATACATTTTAATAATAGTGTACATGAGCAGGGGGTCTCAGGACCTGAACCGCATTGGTTTCAGGTCCGAGGACCCCCTATTTCAGGAGATATAGGCCCCGTTATGGGGTGCCGGAATCCCATGCACTTTAAAGCTCCCGCGTCACGTGACCGGGACATTTAAATTCTGCAGGGGATACCGGTACCCCATAACGGGGCCTACTGTATATATCTCCTGAAGTAGGGGGTCCTCGGACCTGAAACCAATGCGGTTCAGCTCAGGAGACCCCCTGCACATCTACACTAGTATTAAAAGACACATAACAATAAACAATAATTCATTACCGTAGCGGCTATACATTATGGTAATGAAGCAGCATTAATGTAAATTTTAATAATAGTGTGCGGGAGCAGGGGGTCCCCTGAGCTGAACCGCATTGATTTCTGCCTCAGAGACCCCCTGCTTCCAGAGTTACAGGCCCCGGTATGGGGCATCGGGTGCCAGTGTGGACGCCATCTTTATAGCGTCCAAGACGCGACGTGAGCTCTATAAAGATGGCGTACACACTGGCACCGATGCCCCAAACCGGGGCCTGTAACTCGGGAAGCAGGGGGTCTCTGAGGCAGAAATCAATGCGGTTCAGCTCAGGGGACCCCCTGCTCCCGCACACTATTATTAAAATTTACATTAATGTAGCTTCATTACCTTAGCGGATAGCCGCTAAGGCAATGAAGGGGTTAAGGCACATTAGCATGTTTATTGGGGACAATTGCCCCCAATAAACAACACACATCCCCCCCCCCCGCCCCCTAACACATACAGTACTGTAATGGGCAAAATTACTATTATCCACATATGGATAATAATGCCTTTGCCCATTTTAAATACATATAAATTACAATAAATACAGTCAATAAATATGACACTTACCTTTTACAGGCACCCACGATGAAGGCCGTCTTCATCCTCATCTTCATCCTGCCCATGCCCCCTCCGATGCTGTAAGACATACACAAGAATAAAAACATCCAATGTAATGTCCCCTAACCCCTTAATCACCATAGCGGTTATTAACCGCTACAGTCATTAAGGGGTTAACCCACCCTCACCCACCACTCGGGAGGCCTACATACCCCCCGCCCCGTGAGGCCTAACCACCCTCACCCACTACCCAGCCGGGGGGCCTACCCACTTACCCTTGGGGCCAATACCCCCTCCCCCCACCCCCAGTACCCACAATAAAAACAATACACAGCCCCACAATAAACATCATTCTATTTATTAAATACATAACCCACCCCCTGTGCCCCCCCATAAATACATGATTTATCCTTTTACATATAGGGTTCATACCCCAGGCCCACGCGAGTCCCCGGTGGGCCCGACGGGTCACCTCACAGACCTACAGGTTACCAGCAACTTGTTTCAAACAGGTTCTGGAGGCCTGTTGGTGGGTCCCGCCAGGTGCCATGGCTCACCAGGTGGTCTCCGCGGGTCACCGTGGGCCACAATTGGGTCCCCACGGTAGGCCCGCAGATGTCTGGGAGCCCCGGGTCAGACCCACAGGTATTTGAGGGGCCTCGGTTGGTTCCCATGGGGGTCTGGGGACCCACGGGTGCTCACAACGGGTCTGCGGTGCACCCACAGATGTGGGGCCACCGGTACTTCCCCGCACACTACGGGTCCGCGGTGCCCCCACAAATGTGGGGCCACCGGTTCTTACCCGCACATTATGGGTCCGCGGTGCCCCCACAGATGTGGGGCCACCGGTTCTTCCCCGCAGGTGTCACCCGTGGACCATGCAGCCTGGTACCCGTGAGATACCCGAGGATACCTCAGGTGGTCTCCAGAGGTCTCACGCAGAACCAAAAAGAACAACACCCTGAATGTAAAAAAAATAAACCGGACCTATACATTAAATACATACATCCACCCCCCCCCCCCCAACACATACAGTACAATAATGTGCAAAATAGCTATTATCCAGATATGGATACTATATTATTTGCCCATTATGAAACACATAAAACATGCATAAATCAAAACATGAATTCTTAATCTTAAAATCACCACATTGCATGTTACAATAAATCCAGCATTGATTGTAAATATAACCCAACAAACCAGCAGCTACACAAATGTATATGAAATGTCACACAATTGCATTGAGTGTGAACATGATGCAATTAATCTGTGCATCATGTAACACTATGCAAAATATATGTAACAATAAAATACACTATGAACAATGTCCCCTAACCACCAATGCCATCCTGAAAATCAAATAGAGACTAAGCAACATCAATAATTAGCATCAATCAATTAATCCATTTCCTCAAACAATTACAATACAATACAAATCAATAATACAATTCCCTATTCAATTCCTAAAGACAAACCATTGCCAAAAGAATTCTAATTTAAAGTAACCACCATCATTCTAATCTAACTACCAGAAATAAGCCATTACAGAAAACCTGTAACTAAATACAAATTACGTTATTCACAACAATGACAAAATAAAGCAGATAAATACATTAGACATATATGAAAAGAACATAAACATTAGCAAAACAATCAATTATTATCCCTGTATGTCTATCCATATAGATAGATAAACATAACATACATGGGCAATAATAGAGCATAAAATACAATGCATTTACATACAAAAATCACATAGAATACACCCATTCAGTGTCCGTGAATGTATATATATACTGTACATAGGTACATAGATACATTGACGGCATTAAATGGGACTGAAAAAATAAAAGACATGAATCAAAAATCAAAAAAACCTGTAAAAGTAAAAATAATACACTTTTCTTTTGTTTACTCACCATTAGATGTCCACTCACCGAAATCCAGGTGACCCGGAAGCACAGGAACCAATCCACAGGTAACCATAAAATAATAAACCCTTACAATCCCCGTCTGTGTCTTTTTTCTTCTATTTGTAATCCTTCCCATCTGTTTTGGGGTCTTCTTTTCTTCTTTGGGGTCTTCTCCGTCTTCTTCCGCCTTCTTCCGCCACGCCCTTCTTTTCTTCTTAGGTGTTCCCTCCTCGGCGACTGGCTTCAAAATGAGGCGGCATAGGCTTTTATAGGCCTGTGACGTCACATTTTGGTAAAATATTTCCCACGGTCCTGATTGGGCCGTAAAAAACATGTGATTTGGCCGGGGAAAAAACGATGACGTCATTTAAAGGCAATGAACGCAGAGCCAATCAGAATGGCTGTGCTTCAATTGCCTTTAAGATGACGTCATCAAAACAAAGATGGCCGGCCTCACATGGTACGGTAGCCAATCAGAGCGTGGGAAATACATCCCAACTCTGATTAGCTCTAGTACCATGTGACAGGCTTTCAATGACGTCACATCCGTTCTCCCCCAAGCCTCTGTCACATGGTATACTAGAGCCAATCAGAGTTGGGATGGAGTTCCCACGCTCTGATTGGCTACCGTACCATGTGTCGCCGGCCATCCTATATCAGGATAATGCAACACGAGTGAAAGCACTCTTTGACAAAGTCCCTGTGCGGACGAAACGCGTCAGAGCGCTGAGGGGGGACTCCTTCTCCCCTTTTTTTATCCATGTTTGCCGGGAACCAATAAAGGATTTTATATTTTTTGCACAGTCCAGCCTTCTTGCCATCTTTTGTCCATGCAGTGCCCGCTGATTACTTTCCTATGGAGAGGATATCCTGCTATTTAATAAATAGAATGATGTTTATTGTGGGGCTTTGTATTGTTTTTATTGTGGGTACTGGGGGTGGGGGGAGGGGGTATTGGCCCCAAGGGTATGTGGGTAGGCCTCCCAGCTGGGTAGTGGGTGAGGGTGGTTAGGCCTCACGGGGCGGGGGGTTAGTGGGGGAGGGTATGTAGGCCTCCCGAGTGGTGGGTGAGGGTGGGTTAACCCCTTAATGACTGTAGCAGTTAATAACCGCTATGGTGATTAAGGGGTTAGGGGACATTACATTGGATGTTTTCATTCTTGTGTATGTCTTGCAGCAGCGGAGGGGGCATGGGCAGGATGAAGATGAAGACGGCCTTCATCGTGGGTTCCTGTAAAAGGTAAGTGTAATATGTTTTTACTGTATTTATTGAAAGTTATATGTATTTAAAATGGGCAAATGCATTATTATTCATATGTGGATAATAGTAATTTTGCCCATTACTGTATTGTATGTGTTAGGGGGGTGCATTTAGTTATAAATATTGTTTATTATTTTTGGAGGTGCAACATTGGTACCGCGGGTACCCGGGGACCCCCGCGGGGACCCCCGCGGGGACCCCCGCACTTCCGCCGTGACCCCCGCTTGGTGTGCCGGGGACCCACGGACCCCCGCGGGGTCAGCCGGGGACACCCGTGCGACCCCCGGGCTCCCTCGGGGACCCCCGCAGGGTCAGCCGGGGACACCCGCCGGCCTGCTGTATGGGTTTTGCGCCTGCAAAAATGAAAAGCAATAATTTTTTCTAAGTCCTGCTTTTTTTGCGTCTACTCTGACCTATTGTGTTCTGATCAACGCAACTTTTGCGTACGCTAAGGTTGCGTAGCTTAGTGCATGCCGCTTAAGGGCAGAATTTAACGCAAACAAGGTTACGAACGAACAAAGTTGGACTTAGAAAAAATTCCGGAAAAAAGTCATTTTTAGAGCGCAAAGTGCCTGTTTGCGTTGCTTAGTGCATCGGGTTGAGCGCAAAAGCACGTTCTAAGAGCACTTTGCGGTCTAAAAGTGACTTATCGGAGCTTAGTGCATAGCCCCCTCAGAGCCCATTGCTATAAACCCTTAAGAGGCAATGGAGCTAAACTGTTAGCCAGAAAAGGTTAACTCCCTGAGAGAAACACAGGTACCTGAAACCAGTACTGCTAACCTGGACCAAGTTTCAGCTGCTGTGAATCAGATTGCAAGAGTGAAGAAATCTCACTGAGAAAGGTAAATCAGATCTACAGTACAAGTGCATGCAATCAGCACTGATACTGTAGCTTGGATCAAATTTCAGCTGCTGGGTACTCAGACTTCCAGGAAAACACAGCACAAGTACAACCCTCTGATTCACATCAAAATTCATGGAAATCACTTAAAGGTTTGAAATTCTTTCCAACTCCACCCACCAACAAACCTCCACCCACCTAAAGGCTTTCTGGGAGATATACAAAGCAGTGATGGCAGCTCAGAGTGGAAGTTTTTTTTAAGTCACAGCAATTTGTAAACCTGAAACTGTGATGATGAATTATTTATTATATTTATTTATAAAATATTTTACCAGGAAGTAATACATTGAGAGTTACCTCTCGTTTTCAAGTATGTCTTGGGCACAGAGTTAAGACAAATAATACATGGTTACAAATACAGTTACATATATGAACAGGGTATACATTATATACAAGACATTGCATGCACAGTTAAAGAAAATATATATTATGGGCTTATGAAACAGTTACAGACCAGATTAAAATGTGAGACAGCCTTAGATTTGAAAGAACTTAAACTGGTGGTGGATGTGAGAGTCTCTGGTAGTTTGTTCCAGTTTTGGGGTGCACGGTAAGAGAAGGAGGAGCGGCCGGATACTTTGTTGAGCCTTGGGACCATGAACAGTCTTTTGGAGTCTGATCTCAGGTGATAGGTGCTGCATGTGGTAGGGGTGAGGAGCTTGTTCAGGTAGCTGGGTAGCTTGCCCATAAAGAATTTAAAGGCAAGACAGGAAAGGTGAACTTTGCGCCTAGACTCAAGTGATGACAAATCTAGTTCTTTGAGCATTTCGCAGTGATGTGTGTTGTAGTTGCATTGGAGAACAAAACGACAAATTGAATTGTAGAGGGTGTCAAGTTTGCTCAAGTGGGTTTGAGGTGCCGAGCCATATACTATGTCTCCATAGTCAATAATTGGCATTAGCATCTGCTGTGCGATACGCTTTTTGACCAGGAGACTAGGGAGAATTTGTTCCTGTAAAGTACCCCTAGTTTGGCATAGGTCTTGGTTGTCAGGGTATCAATGCGCATCCCGAATGTTAAGTGGGAGTCAAACCATATGCCCAGGTATTTAAAACAAGTAACAGGAGTTAGGGTGATGTTAGTGTTGGTTCTAATCTTGAGCTCAGTCACTGAAAGCTTTAAAAATTTAGTCTTGGTCCCAAATACCATTGTTACATATCATCTTTGATCATTAATCTATCTCAGTGGCTGACATTGAGTACTGGCTGAAGCGTCAGTGTGACATACTCAAAGAACCAAATAAACTCTACAGTGGTGAATACTGGAATGGAGGATATCAGTTTGAGGTAAAACACAGTGACACACTTACCAAACTTCCTATACATTGGAAACGAAAGAGGAAGGTGGGACAGCCCAAATGCTGCTTTAAGTGCGGATCCAGATCACACTTCATCAGGATAACACAAGATTAGATGCAGCCTGTGCAAAGATTTGGGGTACTATCGAAATGAATGCAAGAACAGTATTCTGTGTAACTTGTGCTCAAAAAGGGGGCATTCATACAACATCTGTCCCCATGCCCAGCATAATCAAGTGCAAGAGTATGTTCTGCAGAATTCTGCAACAGAGGTGGATAGATGCCTGTATTCCGAGAGACAGAGGCCAGCTGCACAAATTAGAGACTCCATGGGCTTGTGTCCGATTGAGGAGGTTTTAAGTAAAATTCTAAATCTGATCATAGTAGAAAGAGAGGACCCAAGAGGTAATCCCTTCCCCTCTCAGACTCCACAGAACAACAACTCCAAAAAGGGACTAGTACAGCACGAGAGGCATGAGATGGAACCGCGTCTTAGAGCAATAGAACGAAGCCAGAAGGCTTTCCCTGCTCCAGAACATCTAGAAACAGCGGGTGATGGTGAGTAAGCAGGGGGATCCACATAGGAGGTTCAGAAGTCAAGGAAGAAAACTCCCAGAGCTGCAAAGTGAGCAAATACGGAAAATCCTCGTGCAGCTGAGCTTGTCCAAGATTTAAAAAAAAAGCTACATTAATGCAGTGATTCAGCGCTTAAGGATACGAAACATGTTTCAGCCCCTACAAAAGTCCTGGGTGTAACAACCTGGGAGTCACGCCTCCCTCGGCGTGCTCCCCACTCACCTGCAGCCCTGCCGGGTCCTCCCGCGGCTCACAAACTGCCTCCCTCCAGGACGCCGCTTCCTGCTCCACGAGGGCGCACGCCGGTCTCCTTCTTCAAGGGCCGTTCCTAGGGGTATGCCCGGTCACGCGCCCGCAAGCGCAGCTACACGGAGGCGCGGCCACACGGAGGCGCACCAGCCTCTTAAAGGCACAGCACCTCAAACCATTGCTGCAATCAAATGCAGCCTAACCACTGGGCTTTATTGCTCCTCCCCTGGGAGTCATTCTGGTCCTATCCCTGCCGCAGCCTGGCCCTTCCACACACCCCCACCTTGCTACCCTGCCATTTGACCCTCTCTCCTACATATACCCTGCAGTTTCACTAACTCGTCGCCTGAGCATAGAACCAGTTGTTCTCATTACTCTCTGCCTCCCTAGTCCTGTCTTGTCTTGTTTTGCAGTCTTCCTCGTGTACCGAACCGGCTTCCTCTACGACTCTCCGCACCTCTGGCACCCCGAACTTGGCATACGGCAATACGACTCTCCGCACCTCTGGCACCCCGGACTCGGCAAACGGTAAAACGATTACGTCTCTCTCTCTCTAACCCCGGACTTGGCTAACAGCACCCACTACCATCCGTACCTCTCCTGCCCCGACACGGACTCCCAGACCATTCTACTCTCAAGACGTGCCCTCGTGGCTGTGGGTGGCGTTATATCCTTTCCCACCTCAGCACCGCGGTCCCATCTCGTTTGTGGTGAGCTCGACCTGACATTATGCTCAGCCCAACAAACATGGATCCCGCTGAGCTGGAGCGTACTTTAACTTCCCACTCGAATCTCTTCGCCAGGCTAGAGACTTATCTGGAACAAAACGATAGGCGGATAGATTTGCTTCAGCAGAGCCTTCATTCCCTTACCATTCAAGCCCGAGCTTCCAGTCTGGGACCTTCATCAATGTCCTCAACGTCCTCCGCAACGGTCTTTGCATCTCCTCCATCTGCTATGGAACCTCGAATTTCAACCCCCAACCGCTACGCTGGGGACCCCCAAGGATGTAGGGGCTTCCTTAATCAATGTTTCATCCAATTCCAACTCTCACTCTCTCATTTCGTCTCCTCAACCTCTAAGGTCGCCTATGTCGTGGCTCTTCTCTCCGACGAGGCACTGGCCTGGGCCTCCCCCATTTGGGAACAACAATCTCCCATCACACAGGACATCGACCTCTTTGCCCGTGAGTTCCGAAGATCTTTGACACACCTGGACGGCAGTTAACGGCAGCTTCCTCCCTCCACCACATAACCCAGGCAGATCGTCCCGTCGCCCGGTACGCTCTGGAGTTCCGCACCCTTGCTGCCGAGACGGGGTGGAACAATGAAGCACTATCTTCGACGTTCTGGCAGGGCCTGTCGGAGTCCCTAAAGGATGAGCTTGCGGCGCGGGAACGTCCTACTGACCTAGAGGATTTGATCGCCCTTTGCATTCGGGTGGACCAGCGTCTGCGGGAGCGGAGGACTGAACGTTCTTGTCACCGTCAATGGGTTTCAAGGTCTCCCGCCCCATCGTTCGTGTCTCCAGCACCTCCGTCTTTGGACGTCCCGGAACCAATGCAATTGGGATGGAATAAGCTGTCCTCCGCTGAGAAACAACGCCGGCACAGTGCAGGTCTCTGTACAATGGCGACACCCTTAATTCTAACTCAGCTAGCTCCGCGAATTTCAGATTATCCCGGTTATGTACGGTTTTGTGTCGTTTTCGCACGGAGTGAATTGCGTTATTTTCGCGCCCGTGATTTAAGCATTTTATTCTCGCTGTCTGCAATACTGCAATGCCGTGTAAAAACTCATGGGGGCGTTTGCGAGCTGTTGTCTTTGAAGTCTAATACCTTTGCGGTTCAACCTACGTCAGTACACAGTCTGCGCGTGCGCGTGCAGTAATAGTAAAATTGCATATTTAAAGTACATGCATTTGCATGCTGTGCTGCTGTACGGTACTGTATGTCTCATTTGAAAATTGTTGAAATGCATAGGCGTGTACTGCACCGACACACTTTATTCGAGCAAATACCCAGTATGTACCTGGCAGATACCTGGAATGCGCCGCTCCTCACCTCTGACAAGCCCCGTTGCGTTTGCCTTCCCAGCCTGGGTTCATGCCTGGCTGACGGGCGGCTGATCTGTTAAATGATAATGATTAGGATTTAATAGGCTGCAATGCTTCGCGTGTCTACCAGATGGCATAAATTCATGAATTGTAATGCAGTATATATATATATACTGTGCAGTATTGCAGCCAGCGGGAATAAAATGCTTCAATCCCTGCCTGGAAAATAACCCAATGCACTCGGGCAGAAAACAGTCACAAACCTCAATACACCCGGGTATACCCGAATTCGTGGGACTAGCCGAGCTCGAATAAAGTGTGTCGCCAGTGTACAGTACTGTAGCAGTGCAAAGGGAACCCTCGCTACTGACATTGTTTGAGTAGCCCTTTTGGCAATATTGTATCTCCTTTCACATGCCAGTGCTACACACTGTATCAAACATTTAGAAGCATTTAGAAACCATACACTGTATCATTGCATATACTTACCTGCCCTGTTAGAGGGTATAGAGCTACAGTAGCCTAGAATTTATTTGGGATACATACTCCTTTTTGGTCTACCCTTCTACCCTTCCTCCACCTTATTTTTAATTCGCCGCTAACATAGGATTTGGGTTCCAGGTTTCTGCTCATCCTGACTTAGCCGCGCTGGTTTGAAACGGCTTTCTCCACCATTACGGTCAATGATAGGACCTTCCTCGCCGGCGTGACCCTTTCTCGTCGCCATTACTGGTCGGACCCTGTTGGGGTCAAGTGAGAGGGTTCCTAACATCTAGGGGCAAAATGACATTTGTTACACTGTCAAAAGAGCAAATGGAAATGTGTGCTTTTTTACACAGGACATGCACGACTTCAGTCCCTGGGGGCCGAAAACAGGCACGGTTTTCAAGGTTGCCCTGAAAACCTGCCCTGTTTGCTGCCCTCTAGGACTGTACTGTCGATGTTTTGAATTGCTGTGCACTTTAAATGTTTCAACATTGTACAGTATTTGTAAATAAATGTTTTTGTACTGACTCCACCAATAAAAGAACATGTTGATTTGTCTTACATTGTTTCCATTTGCTCTTTTGACAGTGTAACAAATGTCGAGGCTTACTGCACTGTTTTTTTCCTGCCAGACCGCAAAGCCGCAAGATCGGCAACATTGTCAAAAAAGAGCAATGATCGCGCAATTGGCGTGGGAACTAGGGCAATTGGCGTGGGAACTTCTGTTCTAGGGCACCTAGAAATAAAATTCATTTTGCCTATAGATGTTAGGAACCCCCTCACTTGACCCCAACAGGGTCCGACCAGTAATGGCGGCGAGAAAGGGTCACACCGGTGAGAAGGGTCCTATCATTGACCGTAATGGCGGAGAAAGCCGCGCTGCTTTGAAACGGCTAAGTCAGAATGAGCAGAAACCTGGAACCCATAACTCCGGTTCTGTTCAACCTAGAGGACTCAGATTCGGTCACCATGTAGTCCTAGTTCAGGCAGGATTGCATGGCAAATAGCGACCCTCTCGTGGCAACAGAACGGAGTAAGGGTAATCGCGCAATTGGCGTGGGAACTAGGGCCTTGGTCAAGTTTACGGCCAATTGGTGTGGGAACTTCTGTTCTAGGGCACCTAGAAATAAAATTCATTTTGCCCATAGATGTTAGGAACCTGGCACTGTATACTGTAGACGGAGGAAAAAAGAGAGATCCAGCGCTCCACGGATTTCAAGATAAATGAATTTATTGTGCCACACGACGTTTCGACCAACAGGTCTTTTTCAAGTGATTAGGCATTCTAATCACTTGAAAAAGACCTGTTGGTCGAAACGTCGTGTGGCACAATAAATTCATTTATCTTGAAATCCGTGGAGCGCTGGATCTCTCTTTTTTCCTCAGTGTAGATTGGAATTTGCCTGGCAGGTACTTCCTTGAACCAGCAGCACCGGTAAACTGTATGTATTTATTTATATTGTGGTGTGCAGCCTTAAACCCCCTTTACACTGTATACTGTAGAACACACATAATGTAAATGATACTGAACATGTAGAATAAATGCATAGTTTTATTTTTCGGGTTTATTACACAGTATACTGTACGGCCGGAACAAGGGCAAAAAAACTGTAGACGTGGGGTTTTAAATCCGATTCAGCAATGTGCAGGCATTGTCACACAACGCGATATTATCCATCGAAATTTATTTATTTATTTATTTTATTTATTCATAAAATATTTTACCAGGAAGTAATACATTGAGAGTTACCTCTCGTTTTCAAGTATGTCCTGGGCACAGAGTAAAACAAATAATACATGGTTACAAATACAGTTACATAAATGAACAGGGTATAAATTATATACAAGACATTGCGTGCACAGTTAAAGAAAATATATATTATGGGCGTATGAAACAGTTACAGACCAGGTTAAAATGTGAGACAGCCTTAGATTTGAAAGAACTTAAACTGGTGGTGGATGTGAGAGTCTCTGGTAGGTTGTTCCAGTTTTGGGTGCACGGTAGGAGAAGGAGGAACGTCCGGATACTTTGTTGAGCCTTGGGACCATGAACAGTCTTTTGGAGTCTGAGCTCAGGTGATAAGTGCTGCGTGTGGTAGGGGTGAGGAGCTTGTTCAGGTAGCTGGGTAGCTTGCCCATGAAGAATTTAAAGGCAAGACAGGAAAGGTGAACTTTGCGCCTAGACTCGAGTGATGACCAATCTAGTTCTTTGATCCCCCCATTAGCCGTTTTCTTTTCTGAGGAAAAACAAAAAGAAAAGTTTTAATGTACAGTAATGGTCAGCCCCCTAAAGAAGTACCCAGCCAGCCCCACCAATAATTTTCTCCTGTTCACATGCGCATGCGGCTAGCGTTCCACCAATTGTTCAGTATCTGCAGTACAGTACTGTAGAAGCCGTTCAGCCAATGATATTACTAACAGGAGAATCGCTTGACTTTGGAATCGCACCGATATTTATACAGTATTGTCAAAATTAAAAAAACACAGAAAATAATACGGCAACAATACTCACCATAGTATTTCCCGTTCAGCTGGCGCCGGCGCCGATCCACTGCCAGTCCAGCTTTCTTGATCATCCACGTCGATAGTTTGCAGCGGGACTAGTCCACCTGTAGTCAGCTGGTGAGGCTGGAAATCGCTTAGGTACATGCAAGCTTCATCAAAACTGCATGCGAAATCCGACTCAGCCTCAGGCTCAGGATCAGGGTTGTCACTGACGGCGGGACCGTCATTGGAAGCCGGTGCTGGTGCATTGCTTGGCAGCGACTGTCGTTTCTTAGTTGGTTTTAACACGACCCTTCGCCTTTTGCTGCCTTCATGATCATAGATACCGGAAAAATCCGGTGATACACACCAATACCCTCCAACAAATTGTGGCTCAATACGATGAAAACAGGAATCGCTACATAACCTTTTCCTTACTGCACGCTTCCACGTATGAGGAGTTGGCAAAAATTTGTAAAAGTCATAGTTTTCCATAAAATACTGATAAATTTGAACAACTGTTGCCATCTTATCCTCTGTTGCATTAATCGCGGCACATATCAAATACGCGTAACTTCTGTCGGGTTTTTGGAAAGCGGGCTGCACTTGAACACTCATGGCGGGCGGGTCTCTGGAGAATACTGTAACCGAAACTGGTCTTTGTCTTTCTTTAATATGAAAAGCCTAAATTGATAAATTTTTGCAACCTCTTCCTTCAGTCTCAAGGCCAAGTTACAATAGCACACTGTGGTACAGTATCTTTTTTAAACGAAACACCTGCAAGCCGACACATTACTGAAGCGCATGCGCATTATAATTCATGAATATCTGCCATCTGGCGGACACGCGAAGCATTGCAGCCTATTAAATCCGAACCATTATCAATAAACCCATCAACCGCGCGTCAGCCGGGCATGACCCCTGGCTGGGAACGCAAAATGAACGCGGCATGCGCCAGGTGAAGAGCGTCACATTCCAGGTACAAGCCAGGGAAAAACTGGTGATTTGTTAGAATAAAAGCTGCCGCAGCAGTATGTACTGTGGCAATTCCGGTAACTTGGTGCTCCAGTGTCCCCACAAGCCGGGAAACGCCAAATCCCAATGAGATCCCGGGGAGTCTCGTTGGGAACACTGCCTCTCTCCCCCATCATCAAGGATGTCCTTCCCACCAGGATCCTGCTGCCAGTGACGCTGTCTGGAGAGGGGTTTCATACTCAAGCACTGGCATTCGTGGACTCCGGCTCCGCAGGCAATTTCATCGATCAAGCCTTTGCTAGACGGAACAATATTCAACTTACCAGCAAGAGGATTCCAGTGGGCCTGGAGGCCATTGATGGTTGACCTCTACAGCCGGCCTTCATCACGCTACAGACGGTGCCTCTCCTACTGCAGTGCATCGGGGCTCATACAGAGACCATTACCCTCAATGTCATCCACACTCCCTCCGTCGAGTTGATTCTGGGTCTTCCTTGGCTCCAAGTTCATAATCCTCACATCGACTGGACCAACCGGGAACCCATCCAGTGGGGTGCTCAATGTGCCAAGACCTGTACCAGGCTGTTCCAGAAGGTTGGAGGTTTGTGTACCTTGCCAGAGGAGGTCAACTCCTTGCCCACTGTATATTTGGAATTCCGCGATGTGTTCGACAAAGCCCGATCCGAGGTTCTACCTCCACACCGACCTTTCGACTGTCCGATCGACCTGCTGCCCGGGGCAGTTCTTCCCAGGGGACGATCCTACCCACTCTCTCTCCCAGAGACTAAAGCCATGAACACTTACATTGCGGAGAATTTGGAGAGGGGTTTCATCCGAAAATCTTCTTCCCCAGTTGGAGCGGGCTTCTTTTTTGTAAAGAAAAAGGACGGGTCTCTTCATCCATGCATTGATTACTGGGGCTTGAATAACATCACGCGCAAAAACCGCTACCCGCTGCCTTTGATTTTGGAGCTCTTCGACCGCCTTCAAGGAGCAACCATTTTTTCTAAACTGGACTTAAGGGGCGCTTACAATTTGGTAAGGATACGCGAGGGGGACGAGTGGAAGACTGCATTTAACACCCATGACAGCCACTATGAATACCTGGTCATGCCGTTTGGCCTGTGCAACGCGCCAGCAGTCTTTCAGGACTTCGTCAATGAGATTTTCCGGGACATTCTTAACAAGTTTCTCATTGTTTACTTAGATGACATCCTAATCTTTTCTAAGTCCGTCCAAGAACACATTAAACACGTTTAGCAGGTGCTGTTACGCCTCCAGGAGAACCATCTCTTTGCGAAATTGGAGAAATGCCAATTCCATCTGACATCCGTGGCGTTCCTGGGATACATTATCTCTGACTCCGGGTTCACTATGGATCCAGCGAAACTAAAGGCCATTCTGGACTGGCCCCGTCCGACCACCCTTAAAGCCGTGCAACGCTTTCTAGGTTTTGCAAACTACTACCGTCGCTTCATTCGCAATTTTTCCACCACGATATCTCCCATCACTGCTCTAACCAAAAAAGGTGCAGATCCCTCTTCATGGTCCGAATCCGCCATTCAGGCATTTAATCTTCTCAAGAAGGCTTTCGTGTCTGCCCCAATCCTCACCCACCCAGATCCTAATCTCCCATTTACCCTGGAAATGGATGCCTCTGACGTAGGGGCTGGCGCCATTTTGTCCCAAAGGACTTCCCCCTTTAGCAAGATTACACCCATGTGCCTTCTTTTCTAAGAAATTTGCTTCCGCAGAACGGAATTATGATGTCGTAACCGGGAGCTCTTGACTATCAAGTTGGCATTAGAGGAATGGAGACACCTCTTAGAAGGCACGGAAACTCCCATAACCATCCTCACAGACCATAAGAACCTCCTCTACTTAGAAGGGGCACGTCGATTGAGCGCCCGACAAGGCCGCTGGGCGTTATTCTTCTCCCGGTTCAATTACTTCATCTCCTTCGTTCCAGGCTCCAAAAACCTGAAGGCGGATGTTCTGTCTCGACAGTTCCTTGCAGAGGATAGATCTGAAGAGCGGCTAGAGACGATAATTCCCTCCAAATTTATCGTATCCGCCAACTCTTTCGATATCATGGACAAGATCCGATCCGAGCAATCACAGGCTCCTATGGGGCTCAGGCTCCCGGAGGGAAGGCTCTACACTGCACCGCAACATCGCAAGAGAGTCCTCTAGTGGTGCCATTCCTCTAAATCGGCAGGACACCCAGGGATACGGAAAACTAACGACCTTATCCAGCGAACCTTCTGGTGGCCAGGGATGTCTAAAGATGTGGAGGAGTTTGTGAAGGCGTGTGGCACATGTGCTCACAACAAAGTACCCCGGTTCAGACCAGCAGGCCTTCTTCTTCCATTACCCATCCCAGATCGGCCTTGGAACCATATTTCTATGGATTTTATCGTGGAGCTCCCAACTTCCAAAGGGATGAATACTATTCTCGTGGTAATTGATCGCTTTTACAAACAGACGCACCTTGTTCTCTTGAGGGGCCTTCCGAATTCCTCCAGGCTTGCGGATGTTTTCATCCAGGAAATCTTCAGTCTCCATGGAGTGCCTTCGACCGTCGTTTCGGACCGAGGGTCTCAATTCGTGTCAAAATTTTGGTGAGCCTTTTCTCTAAAATTGGGCATTTCATTACAATTCTCCTCTGGATACCACCCACAGACCAATGGGCAGACGGAGAGAGCCAACCAAAACCTGGAACAATACAATACCTTCGATGTTTCGTAACCGATACACAGGACGACTGGGTGGATCTGCTTCCTTGGGCCGAGTTTGCCCTCAACTCCCTTCGTAATGACTCCACTCAAGAATCTCCCTTCTTTATAAATTTTGGCTTTCATCCTTCCCGCTTACCCTCCTCCCCCCTATCCTCGGGGGTACCAGCGGTCGACAAACATATCTCCCGGCTGAAAGACTTATGGAGGAGGATTCAGGAAAACTTAAAGGTGGCCACTGGGAGACAGAAACTCCAAGCAGATCGCCTTCGACGAAAGGTTCCAGAATTCGCTCCAGGAGACAGGGTATGGCTTTCATCCAGGAATATACGACTAAAGGTTCCTACTATGAAGTTGGCACCCAAGTTCCTCGGTCCCTTTCCCGTGGTCAGGAGGATTAATCCAGTGGCTTATCGTCTGCGTCTTCCGCCCTCAATGAGGATTCCTCCGGTCTTTCATATATCCTTGCTAAAACCAGCATTTCAGAGTCCTCGTTTTTCCAAGACCACTTCTCCTCCACTCCCTCTGCTGATCCAAGGTCAACAGGAGTACGAGGTCCAGTCTATCCTGGATTCTAGGATCTCCAGAGGAGGAGTACAGTACCTGGTCCACTGGAGGGGGTTCGGGCCTGAGGAACGCTCATGGGTTCCCTACCGAGATCTTCACGCCGCTCGACTCCTTCAAGCATTCCATCGTAGGAATCCCTCTAAACCATGCCATGGATGCCCGGAGGTCGCCCCTGAAGGGGGGGGGGTACTGTAACAACCTGGGAGTCACGCCGCCCTCGGCGTGCTCCCCACTCACCAGCAGCCCCGCCGGGTCCTCCCGCGGCTCACAAACTGCCTCCCTCCTATGTATCACTCACCAACTGGGGTCTGCGGGGGAAGAATCTAGCCTAATCTAGGTGCAGGGGCCTGCTTCAGTAGGCCTGCCCTGAACGTCTTCTTCTCTGGCTTCTCAGTGCTATTCGTCCAATAGCACTTTCGAAAAACCCACCAGCAGTGTCCCTGATCAACTCCAAACCTCATCTGTTACTCTGATCGGCCGCGGCAACACCCGGCAATAGTTTCCTTGGCCAGCCTCATACCCCCTGCCGGTTAGGTGCCTCAGCGCCCCAGGGAAACAAAGGCTCTGCACAGCCGAGAACCAGTTCCCGGATGTGAATCACAGCTCTTCCCACTCACCATTGTCCAAGTCCATTGTCAAGCCACTCCCAGGTTCTGTCACAAACCGTAATTTCTCCGCATGCAGCCCAACTAAGTGACCTACTGTCTCTGCACACGGAAAAATGCCAGAAACACACAGGACATTGCTGGCTTGGCTAACTGTGCAGGGAACATGCTAACATAGGGACTAAAAGTGCTTTTATTATACAGTCCCCGTTCCCCAAGTCACACAGTTTTCCCCCTTCCAGATATCACACAATGACATAGCTCTCATCTGGAAGAGGTTACACACAATACATTACACACAGGCCAAAATGAGTGTTACGCCGATGCTCGCCACAAACCGGGACCGGACCGCGGGGCTGAGGTGGGGTTACATTATCACCGACCTTAGTCCGCGCAGACTTATCCGGAGTGCGCAGTTCGTAGTCGTACATCGCAGGGTCAGGATTGGAGAAGGCAGCATCGTCGTTATTGAAGCCAAAGTCGGGGTAGGAGAAGACAGGACAATCGATGGCCGAAGCAGGGTCAGGATAGAAGACATCCGGGTGGTCGTAGTCGTAGCAAGGAATCGGCAACAAGCAGACAGGAGTTCCCCGCTTCAGCTTAGGAGCGTGAGCGCGGGACTGGCTTCTGCACGAGGAGCGGCCTCGGCCCATGACGCCGATCTCAGCAGGAGGAGACAGCAGGCTGGCCGAAGTTCACCGCAGGGCAGCGTCGGGGAGAACCAACGCTTCAGCGCAGAAGTCCAAGGCAGGCCACTGCAAGGGGATAGCAGCAGGCCGCAGGAAAGGAAGGGTAGCCACTGCTAGGAGGGAATGCAGCAGGTACTGGTGCTGGCAACACGCTTCAGCACAGGAGAAAGAACAGGCCTCTGGATACTCAGGAACTTGGAAGGTAAGAACGCTAGGAGAGAGGCCTGGGGCAGTTTGTGGCAGAGACAGTAACGTCCCAGGTAGGAGATTATGCTCGGCACTGTTTCAGTGCCAACACCCAGGATATAAAGGGCGGAGATCCAATCACAGGAGGAGGGTGTGTGAGTATTCCTCCAATGATGTAGCACAGGGCAGAAGCTGCAATGAGAAGCAGCACATGTGCCATTGATTGCCAGAGGAAGCTTTTGCAACTGCAGAAGTCTGCAAAAGCTATAATCAAAGCCAGGAGTGGATTCCTTACAGTACCCCCCCTCCCACCTTCAGGTGAGAACTCCGGACGAACAGGGTCCATCACAGATTTGGGGGACATGGAGTTGTTTCTAAACCTCCTTAGGCGAGAGGTGGCGTTGAAAGCCCAAGATTTGTTGGGATTCCTTACAGTACCCCCACCACTGGGTGAGAAGCCTGGGTGGACAGGACCATTTATAGGTCTGGGAGACATTGAGTTGTTCCTGAAGTGTCTCAGGCGAGATTTAGGTCCAAAATCCAGGTGTATATTGGCGAGTGCCGCAAAGGACAATGGTGGCACTGCGGTTTTTGGTACATGGGCAATGGGACCAGGGGACTCCGGAATAGGAACATCAGAATTGCCGCAGCCAGGTATCCGGTGCATAGTAATAATCCAAGAATACGGGACACAGGACACTGATTGTTGGACAAAAATGACTTTGGGGAATTCGGGGCAGACAATGGCCTTGATGGAATCAGCATGTAAGAAGTTGCGAGAGTCTTTAGCTCCCAAGGAATTCAGGGTGGTGGTTAGCGAGGGTATAGGGCGGGCGGGTTTACTGCAAGATATTGGAGCAGTAATCTTGATACGAACCAGGCTTGTAATCCCAAGCAATTCGAGAGAGCTGGTAGTAGTGTTTACGTAATTGTTGGTTGTGGTACATGCAGTTGCAGGATCCGCCTCATTTGGCCTCTGAAATTTGGGGGAAATCAAATCCAAAGTTATGGTCTTGGTGAAGGGCATAGTAAGCATCACGGAGACAGTAGGGGACAGCACGTCCAAACCCATAGTGGGGCCATCAAGAACAGGGATGGACGCCTCAGGCAAAGCAACGAGGTCCAGCATGAGTGTCCTCGTCCTAGAGAATGAAGACATGCAATCCAGAAAGGGCACTTCAGACACCGCACAGAAACCTGCGAGTAAAGACTCTGTTTGAAAGGTGAGAAAACAGATCTTATCCGAGAAAGCAGGAAGTCGGGTAAACGGTGTAACAGGCTTAGGAATAGAAGTCTTGGGGTTAATGCTGGGTACCTCCAACACAGAGAAGGAAAACAGTGAACTAGAGCTTGGCTTAGGGGTGGAGGTCCCAGGTACCCAGGTCTCGCATGATACTGTGGGAGAAGCAATGCGAAATATTACTGTTTTAAACATAGGGTTCTTAACATCGGTAGTTCCAGGCACCTCCCTGAGAGGTAACCCTAGTTTTGCGACAGGACAGTCAATAGTAAGTACCCCAAGTATTGTGGGAGACACAGAGAAATACAAGTCCATCTTAAAGATGGGGTTTTTTGAAAAAAGGGACACAGCGGGTATTACTGAAAGTTCCAAATGCGATACCCCAGAGTTCGTGGTAGTAGACATACAGTCAGTAGTGGATACCCCGAATACTGTGGGCGAATCAGCGTGAAACAGTATTATTAAAGGGGTGGGCATCCCAGACTTAAAGTCATCTTTAATCATCCCGGAGGCTGTGGCATGATCTGTGAAAGAAGCTGGGGTAGACTTTCCAATAGAAACCAGGGACATCTTGCTTGTCACTGAAGTGGGTGATTAGAAACCAGCAGGAACTGAACTAGCTACTGTAATGAAATCAGATAGCATTGCGCTTGTTTCAGAATTGGATCCCTGAGAATCCCTAGTGAGGGCATCAGACTCCATGGGAAACTCAGTGACAGGGGTCTTGGAACCAATTAAAGGAATTGCAGGTATCACAGACTTAATAGGAGAAATACCTTGCAAAACAGAAATTTTAGTAAAGGTGATAGGCATAACAGATAGAAAAAACAGAAGTAAGCTAGAGAAGGTTGCTTCTACAACAGAAGATTTGGAAGCGGCAGAGCTTAACTCAGCGGCTGCTGGAGAACTTTTAGCTACAGTGAGAAGGGACTGTAGGTTTACAAAATCAGGAATAAGGGAAGTTTCAAACTTGAAATCCTGATCCTCCAAATAGGAGGGCCCTAACTTTAATTGTACTAAGGGCGCAACAGCAGATACGCTGATCACAGAAGGGGTCACTTGGAAAGGGACATAATATGTACCGTTCGCTTTAAACCCTAGGATTTGAGAAGAGGAGAACACAGACAGTGCAAATGGGGCAACCACGACTGTGCTGGTCTCTGAAGTGGGTATTTGGGAAAGAGTGTCTGGGACATCAGAAACGACAACAGATTCCACGAAAAGGGGTCTATGCTCAGAAGCAAGGGTTTCAGTTCTCTGAGTGACAGACGGGGTCAGCAAAATACCTAGGAGTAGGGATTCTGCGAACAGGTTTAGAGAAACAAACGGCTCCAGAATACTCTTAACTGGAGCCAGTATTATTGCCGAAAGTTCAGGGGGCGTAGCCCCGAGAATTTTAGCTGAGTCAGGGGACATAAGGGGTTCATCCTCTGAGGCTAAGGAGGTGTCCCTGACTGACGGACTACAGGGATTTACCAAGGGAGGTTCATAGGGCTGACCTGTAGGGGTTAACATAGGAAAAACCTCAAGGGTTAAATTACTCTGTACCTGAGAATCAGGGAAATAGAAGCCAGTCTCCGAGAGTGGGGTCATAGGGGGTTCTGCCTCTTGCCCTAGGGACCTAACATTAGACTGCGAAATACTAGGGTTAGCAGTAGGGACCTCACAGAGCAGACTAGCAGGGGTTAAAACAGAAAAAACCTCAGGAACAGAGCTTAGAATTTTTGGGTTAGAAAAAGAGGGCAAACAGGATTCATTCTCTGGTGCTAGGGAAGACACACGGACCTGGGGAATGCACGGATTTACAGTGGGGGACTCATAGGCCAGACTAGCAGGGGTTAAGACCGGAATAACCTCAGGGACAGAATTTAGGGAGGTTAACTCAGGATTAGGGAGCGTAGCAGCTTCTTCCTTAGCGGGCAGCGACAGAGAGATGGTTTGGCCATTCTTAGGAGAAGGAGGTACCCCCACAGGTTTAGCAACAGGACTGGCAGCATAGGAGATCTGCCAAGCAGCAGCGTAGCTGGCAAGGAGGGGGTCCTGTTCTTTTATGCAAATGTCAAGTGTTAAGGAAAGTACATGGAGTATATCTTGAGATTGAGCCAACATGAGGAGGGCGCCCTGTTGTACTAGATGAATGTCCAGTGATGAGGCCTCTTGGGCGTCGGCCAGTTCCATAGGGTACACGTTATCCCAGGTTAAAGGGGAATCAGGGGAGCGTATACAATCGGCTAGAGACTGATTTAAGTTCTGGATGCAGCAAGCCTTAAGAAAGAGATCACAACGGCATTGTCTTTGCAAAGGGGTTAAACCTTCATACGTATACAGGCCCTCAATCAAGGCTATTATTTCACACAGATACTGGCCTTCATAGTGGGACTGGTACGCAGGCCGGGACATAACTTCAGTTGGAAAATTGCCTACCCACGGCGCGGTCCGGTTTTTGTAGGCCGAGCATACTGTTACGCCGATGCTCGCCACAAACCGGGACCGGACCGCGGGGCTGAGGTGGGGTTACATTATCACCGACCTTAGTCCGCGCAGACTGATCCGGAGTGCGCAGTTCGTAGTCGTACATCGCAGGGTCAGGATTGGAGAAGGCAGCATCGTCGTTATTGAAGCCAAAGTCGGGGTAGGAGAAGACAGGACAATCGATGGCCGAAGCAGGGTCAGGATAGAAGACATCCGGGTGGTCGTAGTCGTAGCAAGGAATCGGCAACAAGCAGACAGGAGTTCCCCGCTTCAGCTTAGGAGCGTGAGCGCGGGAGTGGCTTCTGCGCGAGGATCGGCCTCGGCCCATGACGCCGATCTCAGCAGGAGGAGACAGCAGGCTGGCCGAAGTTCACCGCAGGGCAGCGTTGGGGAGAACCAACGCTTCAGCGCAGAAGTCCAAGGCAGGCCACTGCAAGGGGATAGCAGCAGGCCGCAGGAAAGGAAGGGTAGCCACTGCTAGGAGGGAATGCAGCAGGTACCGGTGCTGGCAACACACTTCAGCACAGGAGAAAGAACAGGCCTCTGGATACTCAGGAACTTGGAAGGTAAGAACGCTAGGAGAGAGGCCTGGGGCAGTTTGTGGCAGAGACAGTAACGTCCCAGGTAGGAGATTATGCTCGGCACTGTTTCAGTGCCAACGCCCAGGATATAAAGGGCGAAGATCCAATCACAGGAGGAGGGTGTGTGAGTATTCCTCCAATGATGTAGCACAGGGCAGACGCTGCAATGAGAAGCAGCACATGTGCCATTGATTGCCAGAGGAAGCTTTTGCAACTGCAGAAGTCTGCAAAAGCTATAATCAAAGCCAGGAGTGGATTCCTTACAATGAGCCTCACAGATGCGCCCATTACACACAGTGTCAGGGTAGTCAGCCGGGCTTCACCTTTATTATGTGAGGCTGGCTGCCCCTACCGTCACACCCACGAAGCCCTAGATACAGAAGAAACGAAGAATGCCCAGGAGGCATCATCTTCTCCTAGCACCAGCAGGTGGTGGTGAAACAAGCCTCAGGATCACTGTTATAGGTATAACAGTCACCACAAAGACAGATGGCAAAGGTAAAAAAATTGTAGGACAGGGGGGCGAGACCGCCTTCAAACAAAAGAGGGCCATCGTCTGAAGAAGAACTAAGGAGAGAAATAAGAACAAACAGATGACATGTGGTGGTCATCAACAACTTCTCAGAATGACACATCACTCCCTCACCCTTCTAAGAGTTGGGTCTTTAGATGTCATTTCAATAAAAAACAGGAAAAGAAGATTTCTGGCATGTAGCCCTTTTAAGGACCTTGACTTTGACATGTTATTCCTTCAGTAAACCAGACTCTCATTCCTTAGGGAAATTCTAGCAGTTTCTGCGGAATGGTCAAGTGGTGCATCTTTTGGTCCTATGGCCTACACCTGTGTGATGGGGTGGGGTTTCTTTATAAGGGATATGACTTCCAGTGTGAAAAGGGGATTGAACTGAGCCCAGGCCGATGTCTTATTCTACATGTGTCTTTCCAGAATGTTAAACACGGATTAATTGATGTGTATGTGTAATTAATTAAACCATTAACCAATCAAAGCAATTGATTAATAAAACAACAAGGAATTAATTGTAAAAGTAATCAGTCAAAACAATTAATTAATAAAACAACAAGAAATTAATTGTAACAGTAACCAATCAAAGCAATTAATTATTAAAAAAATAGGAATTAATTGAAACAGTAACCAAAGACATTAATTATTAAAAAATATCGGCAACACAACCATTAAAAGCATTACCCAACACAAGACATCATTAATTAAAAACGAAAATAAATCGCCAATTTTTTTTAAAATAAAGCAGCAAAATGACAAACAATTACATCCACAGAATAAACACACATAGAAAAAATCATACGCAATACAAAGCAAGCAATTAAAAACAAATTATTGGCCTAATAATGTATTGATCTGTACCCTAAAGTGGTACAGATTGGTTGTTGTACACCATGTGACTCCCTTTGGATGACGTCACGTACTTGACCTAAAATGACTCCGTCACATGGTGTACAACAAACAATCAGATTGGGGATTTAGTTCCCACGATCTGATTGGCTGAAATACCATGTGATACCGGCCATCTTGGATTTAGTGACGTCATCTTAAGGGAAATGAAGCACAGCCATTCTGATTTGCTGGCATCATTCCCTTTAAATGACGTCATAAAAAAAATTGTCACGTAGTTTTAACAGCCAATCAGATGAGGGGACACCTGCGGGGAAGAACCGGGGGCCCCACAGCTGTGGGGGCCCCACGGACCCTCAGGGACCTCCCGAGGGCCCCAGACACCCGTGGGAACCACCCGAGGGCCCCAGACCCCCGTGGGAACCACCCAAGGGCCCCCAGATACCTGTGGGTACGATCTGGGGATCCCCAGACACCCGCAGGGACCACCCGTGGACCCCATTGGGGCCCACGTGGTGGCCCATGGTGCCTACCGAGGACCACCCGGAGGCCCCCAGACACCCGTGGGTACCCCCCAGGGTTCACTGTGGGGCCTGCAGACACTCGTCGGGACCACCTGGGACCCCCGCTGGCCCGGGGTATTAATCCTGTATGTAAAATAATACATCATGGTTTTACAGTATGGGGGGCACGGGGGTGGGTGGGGTATTGGCGATTATTAAATATGATCAGGTTTATTGTGGGACCTAGGAGGTGGGTAGTGGGGCTGTTGTTTGCATTGTTTTTATTGTGGGTAGCGGGGGTGGGTGAAGGGGGTATTTGGCCCTTGGTGGGTGTTTAGGCCTTGTGTGAGGGGTTAACCGCTAATGTAATGAATGGGGGTTAAGTCCACCCGCAATCCCCCCACAAGGCCTAAACACCCACCAAGGGCCAAATACCCTATTCACCCACCCCCACTACCCACAATAAGCCTTAATTGTTTAACCTCTTCATTGCCTTAGCAGTTAGCCGCTAAGGTGATGAAGTGGGCTGTAAATGCATTTTTCCTTCATCTGATTCATGCCGGGGGTCTCCGGTGCTGTTATTAATAGGTATCAGCTCCGGAGACCCCCGGCATCAATCCGATGCAGGAAAAAGGCCTGAAGTCCCGTCTCGACGCTCATCCCCACCTTCTTCCCAAATATTTTTGCAGAGGCCATTTGGAGAGAAATTCTCGAGTCTGGAGCGGTGATCAGCTGCGAGAAGCTACTAGAATACAGTGAGTTGGAAAAGCTGGCGATGAGTGGCGAGAAGGGGCTGTCGCCAAGCGGTTAGCGGATTTTTTTTTTAGGCAAAAAGAAAAAGGGCGAGTTTTGCTCTTATCGCCAGCTTCTCGGGGCTTACTGAATCGCAGTAGGCATTTTTGGCGAGAAGCTGGCGATAAGGGGTTTATCAGCGTTTACTGCATAGGTCCCTTAGTCTCCTCTGTGATTCTAGGTCGCAGTGTTTGGAAGCTGAACTCTACCATGTTATAGGAGGAGACTGTAAGAGAAGGTTTCCTTCAGTTCTTCGAGATTTTTTAAGAAAACCTCAGATCAAACAAGGCGAGGTATAATAAGTATTTGGTCCTCCTCTCTAAATTGCTACAATTATATACAGGAATGCAAAATGGCCAAAAAGTTAATTCTGAGCATTATAGGTGCGTTAAAGTAAATATGAGAATATTACAGTATGAAAGATTACCCTCTCTAACAAACGAGAAAGATTTTGGTGGCTGTAGGATCTATTCTCCAGATCCCTATGACAATTCTAGAACCAGAACTAAAAAGGTTATATGTGGCCTAAAAGATGTATAGGGTCTTTGTGTAGCTAGTAAAGATGAGATGCTAAATGTAGTCACTGAATACTATGCAGAGTTTTTTTTAGCAAAAAAACAATTGATCCTGTAGAAATGGGCAGTTATTTGGATTCTTTCAATATCTTGTCAGTTTTTTAGGATGACTTGATTGGCTTAGACTCCCCAAGCACAGCAAGAAAAGTGGTAAATGCGATTAAGACCCTCTCAGATCATCTCAGGTAATAAAACCCCAGGGGCAGATAGAATCCCTGCTGAATTTTATAAAGTTTTCAGTGAGGTTTTAGCAGAAGTATTGGCTAAAGTTTATAATTCCTTTCTGGGAGTGATTGGTCTCTCTCACTCTCAGCGTGAATCCCTTTTAACCTTATTATATAAGAAAAGGGATCCAAAAGATTTAAAAAGTTGGCGGCCAATAGCATTGTTAAATAATGATTATAAAAAACATAGTGCAGGCGTCGCGCATGGCGTCACGAGTGCCTGCTGCAGAGGCGATGTGTGGCCTCTGGCAATGCTATGATGCGAGCGACGGGGAGGCATGGTGGAGGTGTGGCTGTGACGTCACGAGGCCGGTTCACCCTCATTGGCTGAACCGCCCACATGACCCGGCTGTCGCTCGGCCAACAAGCCAAAAATCTTGTCTTTTGGAAATGCTGCGCGCCGTTGCGCTTCCTCACGCACATACTCGCATGCAGTATGGTCGGCCTCATAAAGGAGCCGTCCATTGTTCGCGCCACGTGGGCAGTAGCGATCACTATGGACGAGGCCTTATAAATCGGATGAGTAACATTGCTGAGAAGGTGATAGCTTATTCCCAATCCTGTGCCAGGTATGGAGGTCTATGAGGGTACCTGTTAAATCTTGACGAGGCCAAAGGCTTCGATAGGGTGGATCATGCCTATCTTTTTAAAACTCTGAAAATATGTGGTTTCCCTGATATTTTAGTTGGGAAACAGGCTTTGCTATCCGAAGGAGCTGATGGACGACTGGTCATTAATAGCTGGGTAGGGGAATCTTTTCCCATAGAGTCGGGTGTCAGACAGGGTTGCCCGCTGAGACCCTTATTCATCAACCCCTTTTTAAGACACCTGGAGCAGAATAGTCTTATCTAAGCCATACCCTGTGTGGGTTCCAGCACGAAGGGCTTGTTAAGTGCCAGGCTTATGCAGACAATGTTTGTATATATGTTGCCTGAAAACGGTAATTTGAAGGTATAAGCCAGGCAATAAATAAATATGAAAATGTTTCCAACTCCCTTGTGAATCAGAATAAGTCTGTAGTTTGTTGGTTGTGGCAAGAGGAAAATTATTTTAGTCTACCTGAGGATATTCAGATAGACAATGCCTCTTTTTGAAAGTTTTAGGAATTTATTTTGGAAAAGAGAATTCCGGTGTCCACAACTGGGATGATAAATTAAAAATCTGTAAAAAAAAAAAAGGTAGAAGGGTGGAAGAAATTGAAGTTCTCTTTCAGGGAAAAAGTTAAAACAATTAAGGTACAGCTGAACCCCATTATAACACGGTGCTCGGGGTTCACATAATGAGACCGCGTTATAACCGGGATCGGGGAAAAAAATGCCCGCCTCGATCATGACTTACCCGGAGCAGGGTGTAGGGGATCTGACACCAGGGGTGAACACGGAAGCCTGCAGCTCAAACACCGCAGCCTCTCCCAATGCCTACAGCTCACCACCTGCAGCCACCTCCCTCAATGCCTGCATCTCATGCCTACAGCTCAACACCCACAGACTCACCTCATGCAGCCTCTCCCAATGCCTGCATCTCACCTCCTACAGTCTCTCCCAATGCCTGCATCTCACCCCCCGCAGCCTATCCCAATGCCTACAGCTCACCACCCGCAGCCGCACCTCCCGCAGCCTTTAACAATGCCTGCATCTCATCCCCCGCAACCTCTCCTCCCTCAGCCTCTCCCAATGCCTGCATCTCACCCACCGCAGCCTCTCCCAATGCCTACAAGTCACCACCCACAGCCTCGCCTCCCGCAGCCTTGCTTCCCACAGTCTCGCCCTCCGCAGCCTCACCTCCCAGGGGAGGATCATGGAGAGAGTGTGTGTGTGTTGAGAGGAGGTGGAGGCAACAGTGATGTGTTGCGGTTGTAGAACTCGTCACCTCACCCAAGGATCCATGCACTGGAGCAGGGAAGGGGGGCTCCTCCTCCATGGGCAGGGTCCGGGGTTCCTGCTGCGATGTCAGAGGTAGCTGGAGGAGGCAGGGGCGGTGGTGTGTGCAGCTGGTGCATGCAGCCAGTGCAGGGAGCGTGGCACCGCAAGTATCCCCGGCCGTGGTGGGCTCAGCCGCCTGCGGACCGGCCCGGGGATCTGAGAGCCAAGCCGGGGGAGGAGCTGGGGCTGCACCGCTAAGGCTCGCTGCCAAGAAAGGGTAGCTGCGCTCAACTCCCCGGGCAAAGAAACTGGAGAAACTCGGAGTGAACTCTGCATGCAAGGTAACGAGAGAAGCAGGAGCAGCCAGGCAAATCCTGGAAGTTTGCCCCCCCAAAAAACACGGGAGCCACGCTCACACCGCGCTATAACAGGTTTGAGCTGTATTTTTTAGACCAATTTTTATCTACCTGTATTTAAGTTTTGTATTTCCTCCTCCCTCGGAAATTACTATTAAATTATATAGCCTTTTTTTTCAATTGCTCTGGGACAATCGTTTAAATATGTTAAAGCGATACATCACATATTTGCCAAGAGAGAGGAAGTTTAAGAATGGTGAACCTTGCTGATAGGTCTTCCAGGCATACTGAATTCCCCCTATGTACAGGTCTGCAGTCCAGCAGTGAGCTGGTTAATCAAAGCTTTAAAAAAGCAGGGTTAATTAACAAGGTCTCCGCTGCCTCGTTAGGGGGCTTGAAAAAAAATGACTCTTGACTTGTTCAGAACTTCCTGACTGAACCAGAGAAAGTCATGCTGAAGCTCTGAAGGGAGAAAGCCTGCAATAAGGTCTGTTTATATTGGAACTCTTGCTCTTCTGTATCATGGACTTGAGAAACCCTTGCTGGGAAAAGGGCGAAGCTCTCATCAAGGACTTATCTTTGTTAACCCTTTATATGCAGAAGATAATCTCTGTTTTGTGTCACCTGTTTGGGCGAAATAAAAAGCCTATACTCAGAACATCCACGTGTCGTTGCGTTGTTCTTGCAACGTATGGTGTGAGAAGTGGGATGGTGAGCGGCCCCTGCATTTGAAGGGCCACAAACACAAAAAAAGCCCAGCTCCTTGCCCAGCAGCAGGCAGCCCAGGAGGAAAACCAGGTCAGGCAAAAAGGTGAAATGGCCAAACTACTGGTTAGGTCCCCTTCTACTGCCGGACCAGAAGTTCCAAACAACCCCCCGGTTCAGATGAGGAGAATGAGTCTGGCTGAGGACCCAGACGCTTTCCTGTTAACCTTTGAGAGGGTTGCCAAGGCCCAGTGCTGGTCCATAGATCGGGCTGGTCCATAGATCGCTGGGTAACTGTTTTGGCCTCGCTTCTCATAGGAGAAGCCCAGGCCTCATATCAGGATCTTCCTGCAGATCAGGCTATGGACTATAAGCAGGTAAAAACCACTGTACTGGATCACTTAGACCTGACCCCAGAGGCCTACCGGCAGCAGTTCCGGAACTTGAAATCTACCTCTAAGGTGAGACCCCGGGTCATAGCTCAGCGTTTACTGGACTTGTGTACTCAGTGGATACAGCCCGAGCAGAGCACTAAGGAGGCGATTCTTTAACAATTTGTTTTGGAGTAATTCCTACATGTGATAACCCCTCCCCCGCACTGCTGGGTAGATCGCCATGCAGCCAAAATCTTAACTTTGGCTGTTCAACTCGTGGAAAACTTCTTTGGGGCCGAGGACCAGGAAAGGTTCCTGGGACCACCAGCACAGACACCACCTGCTCTGGCTGATACCCAAAGAGGGAGGACGGTCCAGCAGATAAACTACAACCTATCCATCCGGGACCGCCAAGCCTCACGAAGAGATCAGTCTTTCTGACGCCGGTCTCCGCCGAGAACCTCGTCTTCTCCTAGTGTCGGCTGATCGCCAAAAGTGGGGATCTTCAGAGGATGTTGCACACAGGACCCACCAGACTCCTCGTCTCCAGTATCCAAGTCACTTGAGAGGTATCCACACCAACCCCCTGAGAGGGGGCCCTCGCTGTGGTCTACCTGCGGAGAATAGGATCACGGCATATGGAGTGCCCACAGATGGATTTTACCTTTAGCAGGACCATCGCCTCAGCCTTCCCCAGAGAAAGCTGCGAACCGTGGCTACTTCCAGTCCTAATTGGGGATAAATCCGTCCAGGCCCTTGTGGATTCAGGCACTGGGAAAAACCTTGTTTTCAAGGAACTTTTACTACCTGAAGTGCTTTCCTATGGCTCCCCATGGAACATAGAATGTATACACAGGGATTTCAAATGGTACCCGATGGCCAATGTCCTGCTACAGGTAAAGAGTCGGGAGGCCAGGCTAGAAGTAGAAGTTGCTCCTTGGCTCCCTGCCACCATTTTGCTCAGCCAGGACTGGCCCTTTTTCTCTAGTTTACTGGTTCCCTCCCAGGAGGAGCCTCCTCTGATACAAGAGAAGCCCAGTAAACTGTCCCCCTTCTCTGCTGATCTATTCCCCAGTAGACATAGGGTTCCGAAATCTCGGAAGCAAAGACGGTGTAATAAACAGGACTGGTTAAAAAAATCTTGGACTCAATGTGACAAGACAAAGATACCTAAATTACAGTTTATGACTTGGAATGGCCAGAAGGGGGGTGAGACAGAGATGGAGAGTTACCAGAACTGTCTCTCCCTGATTTTCGCCAGAGGTAGAGGGATGACATTGTCCTTGCCAGGAAGTATGAGAAGGTGGTAAAAATTGATGACAGTGTATTGAATGCACAAGGGGTTATGGTGTTTCCTCATTTTGAATTGTCAAATGATATTCTGTATTGGGTGAACAAGCATACACAAACAGGGGAGGTCACCAGACAAATCTTGGTCCCTAAGGTATTTATTAAAGCTGTCTTCACCCTAGCCCATACTATCCCGTGATGTGGTCACCTCGGTAGAGAAAAAAACATGGACTGTATTTTGTCCCAGTTTTATTGGCCAGGGATGCATGATGATGTTGCAAAATGATGTGTGGCATGTCCTGAATGCCAGCTAACCAGTCAGAAGGGGCAAAATCCAGTCCTCTACCCTTGGTCTCAGTTCCCTTTGAGAGGATTGGGGTAAACTTGGTAGGACCTCTAGAGCCCTCTTCAAAGGGACACAGGTTTATTCTGGCTTTTTTATTCTCGGAAGTTGACTATGTAACAAGGTACCCTGAGGCATTTCCCCTGAGAACAGCAACCAGGTTACAGTGAGAGCACAGTGATGTTAATTAATGGGCTGGTTTATGTACAGGTTATGGATCACCCGCAGTCGTCTCTCCACTGAAAGGCTTCTCGTCCTTGTAACTTGGTCAGTTGAACAGGAGCGGTGGTCAGCTATAAGTATGTAAATGTTTTCTGTATATAGTGTAAATAAAATGTAAAATTGTATACAGTATTTTAATTGGTTATGTTTGTTACTTTTTGTATTGATATGTTTGTAAATTTGTTTTGTTTTATATAATAAAAAAGATACCCTACATTCAATATAAACCCAGGTCTGCTTGAGCATGTCCCTGATAATCTGCAGTCAGGAGCTCACGCTACATTAGATAAAAAACCCAGGACTGTCTGATCCTGACCCTGATAATCTGCAGTCAGGAGATCACACTACATTAGATATAAACCTACTTGGCTCACAACAGCTTTATGCAACATTACCTACCTCTGTGATACTGAACCTGGTATGTACCTTAACTTTGTTCTTTCTCGTGGCCTCATGGAAATGTCGCTCCCTCTATCCACTACAAACTCCACCCTCCTGGCCCACACCCAACATCACCATACACCCTAGATTAAACAAAAGCCTTGCACTATCACAGAATGTTGGTGGATAACTCAAAACCAGCACACCAACCACCACACACTCAAAAGGCAAACATCACAAATTTACAACTTGCAAACAACTACTCAAATTTCTACTCCTGGTATAACTCTCTCTAGCAGGTAATATTGAACCTAACCCAGGCCCTCCCTTTCAACTCTGTCCCATACCCAAGAAAATACCTCCTTCAAATTCCAAAAACGTCTATCTGTCGCCCATATAAATATCCGGAGCCTCCTGACCAAATTGGATGAACTAAGGGCATGGTCACTTATGCATAAACCCAAAGCCATCGTTCTTACAGAAACATGGCTAACATCTAAAACCCTTGATGCAAATATCGCCTTTGAGGGATACTCAATTTCTAGGAGAGATAGTTCAAAGAGGAGGGGTATTATTTTATATTGCAAACACCTTACAATTTACACTGTTAAATTGCCCCCCAAGCCAACCCTCTTTTGAAATCCTAGTTGGCAAAATCTGCCTTCCCTTTTCTAAGCCTATCTTGGTTGCTGGCATCTGCAGCCCCCCTAAAGCCCCTCTACAGTCCCTGTATCACCCAGTTTCTTGGCTCCATTTCCTCTCTGAATGAGAAGAGTGAGCTGCTAGTTCTTGGGGATTTCAACTTCAATTGGCTTGACCCTAAAAACCACAAAATCCAGATACAACTCATGTCACTTAACCTAACACAACTCATTTCCCAACCCACACGGACAAACCTGAAATCTCACAACCATTCCTTGCTTGACTGGATTCTCTCCTCAAATCCCAGCAGAATCCAATCCTCTGGCATCCTTCCTGACATTTTCAGTGACCATGCAATAGTGTACTGTGTAAGGAAAATGAAACCACCCCAATCAAGCACTAAAGTTCTCCTCACTAGGACATTTAGAAACTTTAACCCACAACAGTTTCTGGCTGACCTTACCAACTGCCCTTGGTACAGAATCGACATAATTCCCGACCCTGATTCTGCGCTCGACTATTTCCAATCCGATTTCGTAAAACTCTGTGATACCCATGCTCCACTACGCAGAATAAGGGTACAGGGGGCCCACCTTCCATGGGTTACAACTGACCTTCTAGCCCTCTACCATTTCAGGGATGCCTTGTGGAAAATCTACAAAGTAACTGGCACTACCAAGGATCTTAATCACTACAGATGCCTGCGGAATATGTGCACAACGCAAACAAGGCATGCAAAAGCACAATATTACTCTGACAATCTTCTTCAGAATTCATCAAACCCCACTTCTCCAGAATACATCAAACCCAGCTAACTTCTGGAAGGTTATCAAAAATATATTCCAGCCTTCTATCCATCAACAACCAAGTAATATCACTAAGGAGGATATTACTCTGACAAACCCCACTGACATTGCAGTCAATGATTACCTTGTGGGTTTGCTACTAATTTATTAGTGAAGCGCATCCCAAACCACAAATATGAATCTCATTCTGTGAGTATCACTATAGCCCCACCCTCTCCCAACACTGCTCACAATTTCAATTTGTCCCAGTATCCGAAGAGATTACACAAGCGCTCCTCAAATTAAAACTAAGCAGCCAATGTGGACCTGACTTACTGCAATCTAAGTTCCTAAGACTTGGTGCCCCAGCCATTGCCAAACCATTTGCTTCCATAGTCAACACTATTCTGTCTGCAGGCCATATCCCTAAGACCTGGAAAACTGCTTGAGTTGTCCCAATCTTCAAAAGTGGGGACAAAAACACTGTCTCAAACTTCAGGATAAATGTGTTCACTCCCAATTAAGCGACTACTATACCAAGACAAATTTCCCTAGACAATTCCAATCTGGCTTTCGCCCCAAACACTCCACCGTAACTACCCTGCTAAAAGTTTGCAATGAAATCCAGTGTGGAATGGAACGGGGACAGCTCACTGGTGCAGTATTAATAGATTTTGCAAAGGCTTTTGATACTGTTGATCATGTTATCTTCCGTAACAAACTCCAGAGCTCTGGTATAGGGAAGCATGATTTAAACTGGTTTTATTCCTACCTATCAGGTAGATCCCAACATGTGTCCATCTCTGGCTTTAACTCCAACCCCCTGGATATCACCTGTGGTGTCCCGCAAGGCTCTGCTCTGGGGCCCCTACTCTTCTCAGTGTTCATCAATGATCTTCCCACAGCTTGTAAGGGAGCCTCAATACACATGTATGCAGATGACACAATCTTATATGCACACAGCCATAGCCTCTGCGACCTTGAACACATACTTCAGTCTGACTTTTTGAGACTTGAAAATTGGATTTCCCAAAACAAACTGTTTTTAAACACTGACAAGACTGTAACAATGGTATTTGGGACCAAAGCTACATTTTTAAAGCTTCCAATGACTGAGCTCCAGATCAGAACCAACGCTAATACCACCCTAACTCCGGTTACTAGTTTTAAATACTTGGGCATATGTTTTGACTCCCATTTAACATTTGGGATGCACATTGATACCCTGACATCCAAAACCTACTGTATGCCAAACTAGGTGTACTTTCCAGGAACAAATCCTCCATCAAAAGACTGTTCATGGTCCCAAGGTTCAACAAAGTATCCGGCCGCTCCTCCTTCTCTTACCGTGCACCCCAAAACTGGAACAATCTACCAGAGACTCTCAAATCCACCACCAGTTTAATGTCTTTCAAAACTAACGCTGTCTCACATTTTAATCTGGTCTGTAACTGTTACATACGCCTATAATATATACTATAACTGTGCATGCAATGTCTTGTACTGTATATAATGTATACCCTGTTCATTTATGTAACTGTATTTGTAACCATGTATTATTTGTCATTATAACTCTATGCCCAGGACATACTTGAAAACGAGAGGTAACTCTCAATGTATTACTTCCTGGTAAAACATGTTATAAATAAATAAACCCAGGACTGACTGCATGAGCCTGTCCTTTATAATCTGCAGTCAGTGGGTCACACTACATTAGATAGAAACCAAGGACAGTCTGAGCCTGACCCTGATATTCTGCAGTCAACTCACGCTACATAAAATATAAACCCAGGACTGTCTGAGCCTGTCCCTGATAATCTGCAGTCAGGAGTTCACACTACATTAGATATAAACCCAGGACTGTCTGTGCCTGTCCTTGATAATCTGAAATCAGGAGGTCACACTACATTAGATATAAAACCAGGACTGTCTGTGCCTGTCTCTGATAATCTGCAGTCAGGAGGTCACACTACATTAGATATAACCCAGGACTGTCTGAGCCTGTCCCTGTTAATCTGCAGTCAGGAGGTCACACTACATTAGATATAAACCCAGGACTGGAATGAACTCCAGCATTTTCTACGAGCTCCTGGGAATTTTACACAGAAACACCTGGAATTATTTAGGACAAAAATTGCTCCCTCAGGGGTAGACCCAGTGTGGGGTGGGGGAGGGGAAAAAAAGATGCAAACCCCACTGATTAATACAATGTTTTATAGGGTCTGCATGAAATGCTCAGTCTATCGGTACCAGCCACGCAATCCCAGATTTGCATGGCAATAAGGCACTCAGAAATTGGGTGACCAGCAAATCCTACAACATACTGTAAGGGGCAACGCAAAATCATTGTTGGGGCAATAAGGCACGCAGGAGTTGGGTTACCATAAGGTTATATCCAAGCAGTTACAGCATTCCGTTCATTGAGCAATGCGTGGCAGATTTCTGTTAGAGAAGCAATAGCCTGCAGATAAGTTACACGAGGTTAGTGGCCCTCTGCAGCTGCAGGAGAAACGCTGTGCAGCCCCCCGCCTAGTTACATGAGACACACTCAGCCCCCTCTCCGGCACGGGACCCTATGCTCTGCTATCCGGTGTTATGTCTGTAGGGTTAGAAAATCCCTGACAGGACACCCCCCTCCCTACCCTGACTGAAGAAAGGGGTGAGAGGTGCAGGGTGGGGGGATAAGGTCTTCTCTCCCCCTCCCTCTCAGCCAGGCTGGCTGTTTCCCAGGGACACGATGATATCCCAGGGGCTGTAGGGGGCTGATCCTAAAAAATCCCGCCCCTCTGAAACATCACATCCCAAAAAGAGAGAGGGAGAGCAGAGGCTGTCCTGAGTCCGGCAGGAGATAGCTGTGCTGCCAGGATGCCCTGGGTAGACCCCCCATTGCTTCTGTGGGTGCTGATCCCATGGGTGCTCCTTTTGGGACAGGGGCAGGAATTCCCAGATTATTCCTATGATCTGGAGGAGGAGGAAGACAGCATTGACTACAAGGACCCCTGCAAAGCTGGTGAGAGAGAGGAGGAGGGAGAGAGAGAGAGGGGGAGAGGGAGGTAGAAAGAGGGGACTGGGAGAGAGGAGGGGTGGGTAGGAGAGTAGAAAGAGAGGAGAGAGAGAGGGAGAGGAGAGAGAGAGAGGGAGAGGGGGGAGGGATGAAAGAGGGAGAGAAGTAGACTGGAGTGAGAACTTTGGACTGTACAGCTCACAGTGCAGTCTATAGCTGTGTGACTGTTACTATATGTATTACTGCATGTGTGTCACAGAGAGGTAGTACTGCATGTGTGTCACAGTGAAGTAGTACTGTATGTGTCACAGTGAGGTAGTACTGTATGTGTCTTTGTATGTGTGTTTATCGTTAGAAGTAACTGTGTATTTCTGTGCAAGTTTGTGTGTGTATATCTGTATATAATGTGTGTGTGTGTGTGTGTGTGTATGTGTATATATATATATCTTATATTTATATTGTGTGTCTATACCTGTGGGTGAGTTGGTAGACATGTGTTATCTCTGTGTTTTGTAACAATGGTGTGTGTCTTTATACTGTATCTGTGAGTGAGTTGGTATGTGTGTCTTTGAATGTGTTGTGTGTGTCTTTGAATGTGTGATACTTGTGTCTGTGTGTGTGCGTTAGCAGACTTGTGTTTTGTAATGAATAATGTGTGTGTGTGTGTTGGTGGGGTTTTTATGCTGGAAAGTTTTTAGGCTTAGAGAGAGAGAGAGAGCGAGAGAAAGAGAGAGAGAGAGAGAGAGAGAGAGAGATTGCCACACAGACAAACAGGGGATATAGATTGCTAGAAAGAAAAAGGGAGAGAGAGAATCCCTCCACGCTAACAGGACAGACACGACAACAAAAAGAGGCATTAGAGACTCATTATATATATATAATATATATATATATATATATATATATATCAGTCTTAGTATTTATTTATAAAGAGACTGATGCGTGTATGTGTGTGTCTGTGTGTATATATATATATATATATATATATATATATATATATATATATATATATATATATATATATATATATATATATATACACACACATACATACATGTATGTATACACACGTACACACGTGTCTGTGTGTATATATATATATATATATACACACACATACATACATGTATTTATTTATAAAGAGAGAAACTTGTGTGTATATATATATATATATATATATATATATAATCAAAAAATAAATAGATGATACCGTTCTGTGGCTAACGAAATGCTTTTATTATTGAAGCTCGGCTAACACGGTACTGATACCTCTACATGAATATATATATATATATATATATATATATATATATATATATATATATATATATAAAATATATATATATATATATATATATATATTCATGTAGAGGTATCAGTACCGTGTTAGCCGAGCTTCAATAATAAAAGCATTTCGTTAGCCACAGAACGGTATCATCTATTTATTTTTTGATTATATATATATATATATATACTGATACAATGTTTTAGCAAACAAAAGGTCCCAACACTACTACACACACACTGAAAGACATTCACTTCCAAACACACACACCGCTTCTCAGTGAAAAACATACACACACACACACACATAGACATCTTCTCTCTCCCCTCCCCACACACAGGGAAAGATTCAATGCCACATAAACACAAAGGCAGACACGCACACACACGCAAACTGACACACTCATTCATACATAATGCTCTGAGTCACACATACTGACTCATGTGTGCCTGGTGTGCTTATACATGGTATGCTTATACATGGTATGCACACAAGTAACACACACAGGGTACCCGCAGGTCACACTCACACAGCAACTATATTTGACATTTGCTATAAAGTCTGCTTTTGTCTGTGAGTGTGTGCAATTGTGTATTAGACAGACGGTGAGTGTGATTGTGTGTCACATGAACACTGTGTGTGATTTGTGTATTAGAGACTGAGTGTGACTGGTGTGTTTGACTGTGGCACTGTGTGACTTAGTAGGAGATAAACTTGGTGTGACAGTGTTTGTGGTTGTGTATTAGAGACTGCTGTGTCAGACTGTGACTTTGCATGTGATGTGTATTTTAGAGTACTGCATACTCCGGGGGGGGGGGGGGGGGGCAGTTGGGCCATGTTCAAATGAAACCCCCCATTGACTTTAATAGGAGTTTTCTTTAATTAGTCACTTCGGACAATATAGAATGACCCTCTTTTGTGTGATTGTGTGTGTGTCAGAACGTGACACTGTGTGTGACTGTTTTGACAAGACATACTGAGTGTTGTTGCGTAAGTTTAATTAGTGCCAATACTAACATCTGGATCAACATGTGTATTATTGTGTCAGCAGTTACTGTGTGTGTCTGATCTTATTTCTTGGTTGGTTTCTGCCTGTTGTTCTGCATCTTTCTATGTGTGCCTACAGTTTGTCTGTGGACACTGTGTGTAAATGTGTGTGTTGCATGTGTACAATCTGTGTGCGTTTGTACAGTCTGTACATGTGGTGGGGGGAGTTCGTTTTCACAGCTTATTACGTCTACATCGCATACAGTGAAGTCTGTTCTCAAACACACACACACAAGCACACACAGCATTAACACAAACACTCTATACTTAATAATTACCTGGGGCATATATCTCTCACCCCCTGCTAATATGCAGGCATCAGGAACACGTACCTCTCATCCCCTCCTAATACAGAGACATCAGTTACAGGCACCTCTCACCCCCTACTGATATGCAAACATCAGGGATGCATACCTCTCACCTCCTCCTATTACACAGACATCTGGGACACATACCTCTCAGCCCCTCCTAATACACAGACATCAGAGACACATACCTCTCAGCCCCTCCTAATACGCAGACATCAGGGACACATACCTCTTACCATTTCCTAATATATATATATATCAGGGCCATATACCTTTAACCTCCTCCTATATAGGTGTGTGTGGATGGGGGGGGGGGGAGGAGGGCAGGATGAGGGTTTCCTCTTCCCACGGTTTGATTTCTAACAGGAAATAAAAGCCATGTTCCTTTCCAGGAGGACACAGTGTGACATGTACAGCAAGATACGCAGTGATGCAGTGGCAGTGCCACACAAGGATATCCGCAGTCACAACAAAAACAATCTATTTTGACGACAAAATATCTTAAGGCAGATCACAAAATCCATGTTATCAATGAAATGACTTCAGGCATTTGCAAAATCCATTTTTGTTGACAAAAGGTCTCGTGAAAAGTAGCAAAATCTTGTTTGTCGATAAAATGACAGTCATTGTGTGGGCAAAAATGTCCCTTTACAAACGTCACCCCCATACGCACCCAGTGACGTGAGGTGACATCCTTAGTGACTCCAAGGTGGGCTCCATGCTGCTGATTGGACGGGCCGCCTTGCGTTCTAGTTGGCTGCTCCATCGTGTGCATTCTGATTAGCTGCTCACCCCCTGCTTTCTGATTGGCTGATCGCCTTCTCTCTCTCTCTCTCTCTTTCTCTCTCTGTGTAGTCGCTTTCTGGGGGGACATTGCTCTGGATGAGGAGGATTTGGCCAGCTTCAAGGTGGATCGAATCGTGGACCTGACAAAACGTACCATCTCCTCAGGTATATACTGGTAAATGCCCTGATCCGTCAGTATACTGATCAATCACTGTCCAGATCCATCAATGTCATGACTAATCAATATCCCAATCAATGTCACAATCAATTAGTAATGTGATCAATCAATTTCCTCATCTCTTTCCAGATCATTCGATATTATGATTTGTCAATGTAACTAATAATATGTGTCGCTCAACCCATGTCCATAACTGATCAATTTATATCAATATATATGGTCTTGATCGGTCCATGTTCCGTTCAACGTCTATCAATATCCTGATCAATTTATTGCAATCTGGTTATCAATGTCAGAATCAATCAGTATTAATTTCCTCACCGATCAGTGGCTCATCCATATACAGTGCATACTCAGTACTGTACTATGATACTTAGTACTATTATACAATTAGGGGTTTCCCGTCCTGTATATATACCCTGTCCTCTCTCCCTTTGTTTCTCTCTCCTGTATACTGTATGTTCTGGTGTCTCTCTGTCTCTAATCTCACCTCCTGTAAACACCCTGCTCTCTCATCCTGTTTTTCTGAAATCTTTCCTGTTTTACTAAATTGTCATGGAAATTGGAATTCTCACTTAAGTCATTCAGTATGAAGAACAATGTTGTGTGTGTATGTGTCTATATATATATATATATATATATATAGAGAGAGAGAGAGAGAGAGAGAGAGAGAGAGAGAGAGAGAGAGAGAGAGAGAGAGAGAGAGAGACCAGTTAAATACTTGAATGAGATAAACCTTTTAATAACAAGCAAAAGCCATCCTGTGGGGCACAGATAGTTACATCACACGACGAACCCTCCAGCCTCACTGCTAGGGATCCTCTTTACATTTCCATATCATTATTAGCACTGTTCAATATACTATATGTAACCAGCTATACATTATACAATTGTATGTACTGCACATACAGTATCTCCAGACCTTCCCGCCCAAGTAAACAGCAAACTCAACACAAGTATCTATAAAACATGCAGAGCATTTTTTTTTAGACAGAAAAGAGTGAGGGATCTCTGACGTGAGGATGGGACCGGGGGGGGGGGGGGGGGTGTGATTATTCTTGGACATGTGCAATAATACACCCATTTATTCACATTGCAAAATCGTTTCAAATCTATTTTATTCGTTTTGTAAATAATAATTATTGCATTCTAATTGTTTTACAAAACATATAAAAATGTGTTCACTTCAGATAATCACAATGATGTTATAAAATGTACCGCCTGGTCTCTGAAAAAAGGTACAGGAGCCACGTTCCACCACTTTCCCCCTGAAAAAAAGGTACAGGAGCCACGTTCCACCACTTTCCCCCTGAAAAAAAGGTACAGGAGCCACGTTCCACCACTTTCCCCCTGAAAAAAAGGTACAGGAGCCACGTTCCACCACTTTCCCCCTGAAAAAAAGGTACTGGAGCCACGTTCCACCGCTTTCCCCCTGAAAAAACGTCCTGGCAATATGTAAAAACACTCTGCAGCTCACATAGTTACCTAGTAGATGAGGTTGAAAAAAGACGTACGTCCATCAAGTTCAACCTATACTTTATCCTATATCCGTACTTACCGTATATTGATCCAGAGGAAGGCAAACAAAAAACCCCAGTGTCATATCATCCAATGATATCTCATAAGGGAAAAATAAATTCCTTCCTGACTCCAAATATTGACATCATGGATCAACATCCTTCCCATGTTTATTTATTTGGTATATCCCTGTATGCCTTTCCTTTCTAAAAAGATCTCCAATCTTTTAAAAATATATATCTATTGTATCTGCCATCGCAGTCTCCCTGGGTAATGAATTCCACATTCTAACTGCCCTTACTGTAAAGAACCCGTTCCTTTGTTGCGGATGAAATCTCCTTTCCTCCAACCTTAAGGGATGACCCGTGTCATTTGTACTGCCCTTGGGATGAATAGTTATTTTGAAAGCACCTTGTATTGACACTGAATATATTTGTATATAGTTATCATATCCCCTCTTAGACGCCTCTTTTCTAATGTAAACATATCTAATTAGCTAGCCTCTCCTCATAAATCAGATTTTCCATCCCCTTTATTAATTCGGTGGCTCTTCTCTGCACTTTGTCTTTTTCCATAATGTTTTTTTTTTTAATGGAGTGGTGCACAAAACTGTACTCTATATTCAAGGTGTGGTCTTACTGCTGCTTTATACAGTGGCATAATTATGTTTACTTTCCTTCCATCCATACCTAATTTAATGCAAGATAAGATCTTATTTGCCTTTGCTACATTGGGCACTATTGCTAAGCTTGCTGTGTTCAAGCACTCCTAAATCCTCCTCCACCCAGAATTGACCTAATTTTGCCCCATTTAATTTGTAAGTCGCCTGTTTATTTTTGTTTCCCAAATGCATAACCTTACATTTATCTGTATTAAGCCTCTTCTGCCATTTACCTGCCCACGTTTCCAGTCTCTCCAAGTCCTTCTGAAGAGAAATTACATCCTGCTCTGATGCTACTACCTTACACAATTTGGTATCATCAGCAAATATGGAGACTTTGCTCTCTATGCCAACCTCAAGGTCATTAATAAACAAGTTAAAAAGCAGGGGTCCCAGTACCGATCCCTGGGGTACTCCACTCACGACTTCAGCCCAACCTGAAAAAGTTCAATTTATGACAACCCTCTGTTCTGTCCTTTAACCAGTTTTCAATTCCAGGTGCATATATTATTACTGAGTCCAATTTTCTTTATTTTGTACACCAACCTCTTGTGTGAAACCGTATCAAAAGCCTTTGCAAAATCTAAGTAGACCACATCAACTGCATTACCCTGGTCTAAATTCCTACTTACCTGCTCAAAGAAACAGATAAGGTTAGTTTGGCAAGATCTATCTTTCATCAATCCATGCTGACTATTACTAATAACTGTGTTATACTTTATGTACTCCTGATTATTATCCCATACTAACAGCGGCAGATTTAAAAATCCGCCACCCTAGGCACTTGCCTGTGTATGCCTCCTCCTTTCTGCCAACCTCCTGCTTCTTTGGCCTCCCAGCGTCAAATGACGCCACGGACATCACGCATGTGACGGCGCGCTGCCATAGAAATGCGATGTCATGACGTAATTTGACGTTGCAAGATGCCATGTGTGGCGTCATTTGGCGCTGGTATTCCAAAGCAGCAGGAGGGTGGCAGAAAGGAGGCGGCTGACGCTGCGTACTAAACCTTCAAGTAGCTTCCCCACTATTGATGTCAGGCTTACAGGCCTGTAATTCCCCTGACTTGACTCTGACGTCTTGACCGCTGTTTCTTCTTTCATGTTGGCACTGCTTTTTCTTCTGTTAAGTCTCAATCAGTCTTGCAGTTCATGTGATGTCACTTCCTGATCTTTTCTTTGTTGGCCGTCCAGCTGAATCAGAGTTGTCGTTGCATGCCCCTTTCCTTGTTACCCGTCTCGGGTATTTATAATGGAAGGGTCCCCATTGGCTGTCAGTGTGTCTGAACTTTCATGTATTATCCTTAGGTCCCTGGTTTCTCATAAATGTGTCCTCCTGGTCCGTGTAAAGGATATAGAGCCTTGGTTGCCTTTGATGGCCCAAGATATGAGAGAGATAATGGCTTCTTTACGCCTACCTACTGGACCCTCTCCAATCGTGCATCCGCACAGCATACTCAACAGAAACCGCACTTACCAAGGTACCCAATGACCTCTATAGTGCCAAATCTCAAGAAGCTACTCCACTCTGATTCTTTAGGACCTCTCATCCACTTTCTATCATTTTGACCACACTCTTCTTCTACACATTCTTAACTCTCTTGGCATCCGTGGCACTACCTTCTCCTGGATCTCCTCTTATCTCACTGCTACTTCAGTTTCACTCTTGCCAACTCATCCTCTACCTCCTATAGATCTCTCTATATATGTACCTCAAAGCTTTGTTTTAGGTCCCCTACAATTCTCTCTGTGCCCTCTTGCTGAGTGACCACATGGATTCATTTGGATTTAGCTATCACCTCTATGGTGACGACACACAACTATATCCTGACCTTACACCTGCAGTTCAGTCACAAATCCCAGACTCCCTATCTGCAATCTCTGCCTGGATGGCCCTTCATTGCCTCAAGCCTAACATGGCAAAGTTTCTCATATTCTGCCCCAAACCGAGCCCCATTGTTCCCTTTTCCACTACATTCACTAACACCACTATCCACCCAATCTCGCAAGTGAATTGACATTTGACCCCTCTCTCTCCCCTCATAAACGCTTTTAATAGCAGCAAAACGTGAAAAATCCTATATGTTTTTTTTAAATAAATCTGTTATAGTCTGCGTTTTTTTTCTTTTAATGTACTGATCATCCTTTGGTTACTACAGCAACCATTTAAAAAGTCATATCCACTTCCTCTTTTGAAACAGGCTCTCACACACCTTTTTTGAGCGCTGTACTTTGGCAATAAAGTATCACTAACAGATCTGTTGCTGCGTTCCAAACAGCAGACTGTCTATTACTCTGAAAGCTGTAACAATAATGTGTTACACTTAGTAATATCATGTTACATATCAGCTGCAGAATTTCACAGAGTGCAGCACAAAGTTAGAAGGCGGCCATTTCATTAGGCACACAATCAGGATTTTGATTTAGAACAGGAGCACCAAACGATTGCCAGTTTAGGTAAGAATGCAGAATGATACATTGTCACATGCTTTACATATACAAATAAGAGAAGAAAAAAAAGGGGGTGTCCCTTCCTCCAACATTGCTAAGATACACCCCTTCATATGTTCCACTACCACTAAACCACTAATGCATGTCATTGTTCGCTCCCATATTGATTATAGCAGCATTCTTTTATCTGGCCTCCCTGTCTCACGCCTCTCACAATTTATTCAAAATGCTTCTGCCCGAATCATCTCCTGCTCTTCTAGACGTGATACAGAAGTGAAGCGCAAACCCAAACCTATTATAAATAATCCAGTGATTAAATACAAATTAACATCACCAAAAGGGAGATGCAGCTGGCGGTAGGTGTTTCACAACACCTCAGACGCACGTCACTTGTAGACGTGTATCTGCTTCCGACCTCCTGAAACCGCGCTGCCAGCTTCTTATTCATTTCCGTATAAATGACAACTTTCTCCTCCTTTGCTTTAAGAATCTACACTCCTCTGTATGTCCAGATATCAAAACTCTGATCTCGTTACCAGGGTCGGCTGGGAGTTTTGCGGGGCTCGTGCAGTGGGGTTTAGGCCGGGCCTCTTACCTTCTCCAGAGTGGCATCTCCTCCTGCTACGTCACGTTGTAATGACAGCGCGGCGGCGGCATGTAAGGCCATGAGACGCATCACGTGGTCACAGGATTGCAGGAGTAGATGCCGACTCCAGAGAGAAGGTAAGAAGCACGGAGGCCTCACTCGCTCCCCCAGCCATCAGTTTAAATGTTATGGGGAAGAGCGCGAGGCCTCTGTAAGTGCGGGGCTTAGGGCAGTGGCACTGATGGCACTGCCATAAAGCCGGACCTGTGTCGTTATACCCGTACTCATCTTTTATGCTCAATCCAAGTTTGTCCCATTTTTGTATTTTTTTACCTCCAAACCCCTCTTCCATCTTAACCCTTTTTTTTGTAAACATCTTAACTTTTTTTAACCTCTCTCGACCTGTAGAACTCCCTTCCACTCAATATTCGTGAAGCACCTTCAACTTTTGAAAAAAGAAACATTTTATTAAATTATCTACGCCTCTACTTCTGACTCCAGGTGCACTTAACCTCCCGGACTGAACTTTTAATAATACACTTTTTCTCGTACCGTGCCTATAAGTCTCCAAAATACCATTAAGAGGTTAGCTCTTATCCCCATTTTTTGTAACTTATTTACCTTGTTTTGTAATGATCAAATAATGACAACATTACAAGTAACAGTTACATACATGTTTAGAGTAGGAAACAGCCGAAATCTTCAAATGAAATTGTTCCAGTAGAGGTGTTCGGTAAGAGAAGGAAGCGCCACCAGATTCTTTATTGAACCTTGGAACCATAAGCAGATTTCTGGAGGTGGATCTAAGCAGTGGGATGAGAAGCCTGCTCAGGTAATTGGGTAACTTGTCAAGAAAGTATTTGAAGGTAAGACAGGAGGGATGGATTTTGTGTCTGGACTCAAGGGAGAGCCAACCTAGACCACTTAATATATCCCAAAGGTAGGTGTTGAAGTTACGTCGTAAGACAAAACAGCATATTGAGTTGTAAAGAATGTCATGTTTGCTGAGGTGATTTTGGGGTGCTCCATACACTATATCCCCATAGTCAGTGATTGACATTAGCATCTGTTGTGCAATGCACTTTCTGACCATTGAAGCTAGGCAGGATTTATTTTTATAAAGTACATTCAGTTTGGGATAGGTTTTGGATGTTTGGTTTGTCAACAAGCAATCCATATGTTAAATGGGAGTCTAGCCACATAACCAAATATTTAAAGCTAGTAATTGAGGCAAAGTTAGTACTAGAGTTGGTTCAGATCAGTAGCTGTGCCGTGGGAAGCTTTAGAAATGTATCCTTGGTCCCAGGTACCATAGTTACTGTTTTGTCAGTGTTTAAAAACAGTTTCTTTTGAGTGATATAGTTGTCGACCTTTGAAAAAATCAGATTGCAGTACATTTTCAAGGTCAGAGACCCTGGGACCGTATGCATATAGGATAGTATCACCAACATACATGTGCAAAAAAGTTGTCTTACAACTGTGGGAAGGTGATTTACAAAGACAGAAAAAAGTAATGGCCCAGAAAAGAGCCTTGGGGGTCCCCATAGGCAATATCCATGTGGTTAGAGTTGGAGCCTTAGGCCTCGGCCAAGCTTCGTGCTGATGCGCGCTGAGGCTCAGGGAAAGCGGGTGCTTTCCCTGGCCTTGCGGTTGCTTGCCCTGCGCACCGGCAGGGGGCGGGACAGTCACGGAGCTGGTTTGCCCTCATTGGGCGAACCGCTCACGTGACCAGCCCTGCGCTCCGGCAAGCGCTTGATTTTTAAAATGACCTAAGACCTATGCTTCCGCGCGCTTGCGGAAGCGTAGGCGAGCCCCTACTAAAGCCGCTCTAATTGCGGCTGTAGGGGCTCAGTGCCAAGCATGAGCGCGCGTCAGCACGCTTCAGCGAGCAAGCGCTTACCATGGACGAGGCCTTAGACACATATTGGGATCTTCCTGATAAATAAGAGAGAACCCAGTTTAAAGTGTGTGGTCCAATACCAGAGTACTGGAGCTTGTTTAACATAGTAGCATGGCAAACTGTATTAAAATCCTTTGCAAAATGTAGGAATACTGCACCAGTCAACTGTCCATGTTTCATTCCACACTGAATCTCATTGCATAATTTTAAAGAGAGTCGTGACTGTGGGGTGATTTGGACAGAAGCCAGATTGTAATTGACTAAGAATAATTGACGTCTTATAAAAGTTGCTTAGTTGGGAATGAGCACATTTTTCCATGACTTTGGATAGTAGAGGTCGAAACGAGATCGTTCTGTAGCAGGAGACAATGTTTTTGTCACCACCTTTGACACCAGGGATAACTGGCAGTTTTCAAGGCCTTAGGGATGTGCTAGGTCTGTACAGTATATTCAATGCTAGGGGAAGGGGAGGGTCAGTGTAAGTGATCTTCTATACTGAATGGTAATGATAACAGCACCAATTTATGCTGTGCGCGTTCCCTGAGCGGAATAGTCTCATCCTGCAGTGACGTCACTGCGCTCAGTGCTGTGCACTCCCATCTAACAGCTGAAGGGAGGAGGTCTTGCTCCTACGGTGCGTCTCCAGACACTCTTATATATTCATCTACTGCAGAAATCTTTATATAGTATTTACTTAAATGTAGGGCGAGTATAGCTATTCTCCCTTGGGGCTACCTCCCTTACCCTCCCTCTCCCCAGTGTAGGGTTGTAAATACAGGGTTAGGGCTGCTACCCTTTCTCCACACTGACGGCAATAGACAGAACTAACCCTTACTGTCTGAATACTCTCCTGCTTGGAGACAAGTGCGCGGCAGACGTTGGTATTTACACAGTGCTAGCACCACTATTTCTATATAGGGGATTACTAACGACAGCCTTCCCAGCATTACACATACCCATTCAGCAGGTGGAAGCGGGTCTCGCACCGCCCTGCTGCACACGCAGACTCCCACTTCTGCACGGAACCGTTTCACAGCCTGCAGCACACACAGATTCTGTTATAGACGGAGGACTAGCACGCTTGCTGATATTAGGGATACCTATCCCCCCTACCCTACTCATTTCCTGCCGGATCAGACTCTTCCGCTCGGGGAACGTGCGCTACACAAGTCGGTACTGATATCCTTACCATCCTTACCATTCTATATAAGAGATTACCGACGCCGACCCACCCAGTATTCAACATATCTATCTAGCAGCTGGGGGCAGGTCTCAAACATATACCCCCCCCCCCCCCCTCCTGCATGCGCAGACTCCTAGCCCTGCACGGCAGCGCACTTGAATTCTGCTAATAACGCAGGGTTAGCATGCCTACTCATGTGAGGGATACTTACCCCACAAATCTCTACTGCAGGGTCAGAGCTATAGATACAGACTATGTTTAGTTATCCTTGGGTAACTAAACCTGCCGTAACTCGGGTAACAAACTCTTAAGCTAGCACATAGCATACCCTTAAGCCGACCACCGGCCACTCAGGTACTGCACCGCAGTCACGACAACAGCACCTGCAAGGCGTCTCTCTCAATACATTTTAGAATGCTTCACCAGTGCAGCGACGGTGTAGTGTCCTGCACGCGTCTCTCAGACCCTCGTTATCGGAGTGTGCGCCTTTTATTTTCACTGCATCGACTCACGTTGTCACCTTTTTATCTATCTTTTGCTCCCCATTTATTTGCGCGATTTTCATTAATAAAAATGTTGTGTCTCAGTATCTCCACTGACATTCACATTCATCAGCGTCTACTGGGTGCGTCACATTTTTTCGGTCACCTAGTATATTGTGGACTCATCATCCTATACCTCCTCTCAATCACATATTGGTATTTTCTGGCCATTTAGTCCTTTTGCGTCCTGCGTCTGGACTCCATCCCATGAGATGGATTCACACTGTGATACTGACCCAGACTAATAGGTAACTGAGTGCATACAACTGGGGCCTGCCCTGCCTTTCTCCACTTCTGTGGGGGAAATTCTTTGGGCTCAGATTTTTTCTAGACCTATTTTATCAAATCTACTGAGGTTGAGCGAGTATCGCCTTCTGCTGTTAATTGCCTTAGGGATTTGGCCAGAAGACCAAATAGAGTTGATTATGGAGACAATTGGTTTAGCAATGACAGGGGCACCAAGACGTAGGAACTTAGATTGGTCTGGCCCACTTTGGTTGTTTTAGCTTTCGTGTGAGGAGCTACTGTACAATCTCCTCTTCAGACACTGGGCTGCATTCCTGAGCACCGTGAGGAGGGGGTACGGGTATAGGAATGCGCTCCGTCTGGCCTTCTGGATCAAGGTCACGTTTTGCGTCTTGATAATGAAGAAGCAGCCCACCCCACAAAGTACTGTATTCATTGAATGTGTTGCCAATGCCTGAGTTATCAGACACAATGACATAATTATTATTGATACTGGAAGGTTCTTGGAAGATATAGGGTTTCCACAATTATATTACATAGTAACATAGCAACATAGTAGATGAGGTTGAAAAAAGACATGCGTCCATCAAGTTCAACCTATGCTAAATTTAGACAACAGATACTGCATCCTATATCTATACTTACAGTATATTGATCCAGAGGAAGGCAAACAAAAACAAACCCCAGTAACATATCATCCAATGATATCTCATAGGGGGAAAAATAAATTCCTTCCCTACTCCAACAATTGGCAATCAGATTACTCCCTGGATCAACATTCTTCTCATGTTTACTTATTTGGTATATCCCTGTATACCTTTCCTTTCTAAAAAGATATCCAACCTTTTTTTTTAACAAATCTATTGTATCTGCCATCACAGTCTCAATGGGTAATGAATTCCACATTTTAACTGCCCTTACTGTAAAGAACCCTTCCCTTTGTTGCTGGTGAAATCTCCTTTCCTCCAACCTTATGGGATGACCCCGAGTCCTTTGTACCGTCCTTGGGATAAATAGTTCTTTTGAAAGCTCCTTGTACTGTCCCCGAATATATTTGTATATAGTTATCATATCCCCTCTTAGATGCCTCTTTCCTAATGTAAATAAATCTAATTTAGCTAGCCTCTCCTCATAAGTTAGATTGTCCATCCCCTTTACTAATTTGGTGGCTCTTCTCTGCACTCTGTCTAGTTCCATAATGTCTTATCTAAGGAGTGGTGCCCAAAATTGTTCTCCATATTCAAGGTGTGGTCTTACTAATGCTTTGTAAAGGGGCATAATTATGTTTACTTTCCTTCCATCCATTGCCCGTTTGATGCAAGATAAGATCTTGTTTGCCTTTGCAGCTACTGCATGACTTTGGACACTATTGCTAAACCTGCTGTCTACAAGCACTCCTAAATCCTTCTCCATCAAGGATTCCCCCAGTTTATCCCCATTTAAGTCGCCTGTTTATTCTTGCATCCCAAATGCATAACCTTACATTTATCTGTATTAAACCTCATCTGCCATTTACCTGCCCACGTTTCTAGTCTCTCCCGTCCTTCTGGAGAGAAATTACATCCTGCTCTGATACACAATTTAGTATCATCAGCAAAGATGGAGACTTTGCTCTCGATGCCAACCTCAAGGTCATTAATAAACAAGTTCAAAATGATTAACACGTTAAATAAATGTTAATGAACATTTCAGAATTTTGTAGGATTTGATGTGTATTGATAAGAATTGAGTAGTATTGTGAATTTGCAAGAGCAGTTTGCCTTGTGCATCTATTCAGCAGGGATCTATAATTATAGCGATTTCACACCCCTGGGCTAAGCTGTGGAAGATTGTCGGATACTCTGTTAAAGTAATAGTTTCCTTTGCTGTTGTTCTTACATCCCTCTTATTTGTTCATTGTCTTGAGATTTCAGCAAGGTGTTAATGATCAGTAAATTTGACTTAACCCTTCTCCCTGTCAACAATTGGGCTGAACAAAAAAAACTAATTGTTCAGTGGTGTGAATGAATAAAACTCTATGCTAATGGCCCCCTCAGTAAAAAGTATTTTTCGTAAGGTCCTTTACCGTCTTGATGGAGCTTTTACAACCAATCTGCTTGATGGAGGGTGATTTAAACTAGATGTTGCGTGAAAAATATCCCCATTTCTGGCAAATGGCCTAACTTCAGCGCTGGGAAATGACCGCCCCGGTGTCACTTACAAGAAAGTATTGTAAAAAAGCGATCGTTTATTTCAGCAACACAGAGAGACGGCAGCAACGTTTCAGTTCCAACACGGACCTTTCACCAGTCATCACTGTAGTCTTAATCTGGAATACAATGTCTGGGAAATGTGCCCTTCATACTTGCTATCACTGATTTGTAGTTAAGCTTATTGCTTTGCATGCAAATTTCTGCACACAAAGAATAATATCCGGCGACTATTAAATAGTGCTTTTAAATTCCATGTGTAACCCTATCTGCCCGGCTGCTAGGGAGTTTACATCAGTGCCTCTTATATTAGCAACTCAGAAGGGGTTACCTTGGGCTTCTTCTATAGTGCTCGCGATTCCTCCGCCGTGAGCGCGCGTCAATCATAGTTGGCTGCGTTTGGCATCCGTATAGATGGGACGCACGCGCAGACAGGAGAAAATGTAATGAAAATTATAGGCCAATCAGAGCGCGCCCTAACACTGTCACGCCCCCTAGTCGCCCGCGTCACCGCCTGCAATATCTAAACGAAACGCGCGGCGCCCAGCAGCGCGCACTATAGAACAGGCCTTATCAGGGTCCAGGCTTCGTGCGCCTGGGCGACGAGTTAGCAAAGATGGAAATGATGGGCGCCAGGAACTTTTGTAGTACAAGCAACACTCTTTTTTTGCACGTCTTTCTCATTCATCACAGTACACATATTTACAGGTTACATTGTTTCCTTTCAGTTGTTTTTACTCTTATACTGTATGTTGCATCCCTGTGTGCCCTCACTTACTGTAACCCCCTGCGGAGGTGCAGATTCTTAGAGGTGTTTGGATTAACTGAGCTGTCCCCATTCTGCATAACATCCATTACGCTCTATCATTAGTCGCCCCTTCTCTGGCCCTGGCCGACTCAATCTGGGTAATGGATCTATATCCTGCTCTACTGTGTGAACTGCCACTTCTAGGCAGACTAGTGCTGAGGCAAGAGGGGACCTGCCTGCAGAGCTGGTCCGGTTGCACCCTGGGGATTCGCTCATGGGGACCTCTGTTGCGTGCATACCTAAGGTGACCATATTTTAGTGACAAACCTAAATAAATAAAATACAACATTATTTATTAATCATCTCTCACTCACCCCTCTCTCTCTCATGCCCCAACACACACACAGAGCTTCCCCACAAGACACACACAGCTGCCCCACAAGACACACACAGCTGCCCCACAAGACACACACACAGCTCCCCCCCAAGACACAGACACAGCTCCCCCAAGACACAGACACAGCTCCCCCAAGACACAGACACAGCTCCCCCAAGACACAGACACAGCTCCCCCAAGTCACAGACACAGCTCCCCTAAGACACACACACCTCCCACCAAAGACACGCACACCTTTCCCCCCCAAGACACACACAGTGCTCCCCCCAAGACACACACACATACACAGCTCCCCTCCGCCAAGAAGCACACACGCAGCTCTCCCCCTAGACACACACACAGCTCTCCCTATACACAGACACAGCTACCCCAAGACACAGACACAGCTCCCCCTAGACACATACACACCTCCCTCCCAAGACACACACACCTCCCCCCAAAGACGTGCACACCTTTCCCCCCCAAGACACACACAGTGCTCCCCCCAAGACACACACACATACACAGCTCCCCTCTCCCAAGAAGCACACACGCAGCTCTCCCCCATACACACACACCAGTCCCCCAAGACACATACACACCCCCTCCCAAGACACACATCTCCCCCCAAGACACACACATCACACCCCCAAGACACACACACCTTCCCCCCCCAACACACACACACTGCTCCCCCCCAAGACACACACATACGCAGCTTCCCTCTACCAAGAAGCACACACACAGCTCTCCCCCAAGACACACACACCTCCCCCCTAAGACCAGAACATAATTGAAAACGATAGGTAACTCTCCATGTATTACTTCCTGGTAAAACATTTTATGAATAAATAAAAAAGACACACACACAGCTCACCCCCAAGCCACACACACCTTTCCCCCAAGACACATACACACAGTTTCCCCCCCAAGACACATACATACTGTTCCCCCCCCCAAGACACATACACACAGCTCACCCTCAAGCCACACACAGCTCACCCCCCCAAGACACATACACACAGCTGCACCCGCCAAGACACACATACCTAGCTCCCACCTTCCTCCAAGAATCATACACACAGCTCCCCCCAAGAAAAAATATACACACACACGCTTTACCTTTGTGGGGGGGACTGGGAAGGCCTCCGGTCCTATGTTGCTCCCGCGCACTGGCAGTTGCAGACGTTGTGCCCGCGTTCCTGAGGCGGGTCCGACGCTGATGACAGGGGAGGTATGCAGGAAGCTGAGCCGCAGCTGGGGACTAAAAAGGTTTGGGGCAAGTGATCAAATACCGGTACTGTCCCTGTTGAACCGGTACGTATGGTCACTTTATGCATACCTCTTCTTTTGTGACCCACTGTGGTCACCTTGGCCATATCTCAGGGCTCTGCTTGAAGGGGCACTTTCCCTAACTGGAACATAACAAACAGGGCCAGCTCTTTCCTACATACTCAGGAACATACCTCTCCACTATATACTGTACACGCCACTCACTCCTCCAGGAACCTCCCTCCTGGAATCTTTCACTTCCTATATATGTCCCTTATCCAGGCAGCAGTGGGCGGGGCTTAACTCTGCTGACTCACCCCAGCACCATGTAATATGAAAAGGCATTCTTCTATACCGTAGGTAGGCCCACACCGTTAACCCCTTAGGCTACGCTTATAGTGCTGGCGACGTGACGTCAGGCTGCAGTTGCTGGAAAAATCAAATTGAGATGTCTTCCAGCGATCGCGACCAAGCCGTTGCCTCGTGCTTACTATAAGCGCACGCGCCGACGGCAAAGCATTTCGTTTGACGCGGCGTCGCTGTCACTGGCACTATAAGCGCAGCCTTAAGGCCATGGTAACCCATAGGGGGGGGGGGTTACACTTGTAAATAAGTCAGTCTACTTTCTCTGCATAGTTTATATTTTAAGCCTTTAAAACAGTTTTCTAAAACATTTGCAGTGTTTTGATTCAAGCTCAATAATTTCCTTTTTGCTGAATTACTTTTTGAACGCTTACTGGTATTTCAATCTTAGTGCCCTTGAAAATAATTCCTTCTCTCACTAAAAGTTCATGTCTGCAGTTCCAGTAGTCACTTGCACTTGTAGAGCCGTTTTCCTTCTCATCCAACCACTTTTTCTTATGACATCTGCAAGGATACTTAGTGATTCATCCTTTTCTGTTTCTCGTTTGATTGTTTGCAGGTGGTTGTTGGCTATGGGCATTGACTTTACAATTAGATAAGCATTCATTTCTGAGGTCTTCTCATCATGCATTGATGGAGTCACTGACTGCTCTGAAAAGTGTCTGCTGGAAACATGAATGTACCTGCCATATAAGTTGCAACTAAATCATACTTCTGAAATGTTATTATTTTACTTTTTAGCCTTAAAGAGGAGTCATTTAATGGTTTACCAAATATGGCTATCAAGCACTTGTGATCTGTTTTTATTACCACTGTCTTGTTATGAATATATTGATTAAATAATTCACAGGCAGACAATATGCCTTAAAACTCCTTCTCGATCTGTGCATATCTGGTTTTCACATTAGTCAGTAACCTGGAGGCGTTGGTCACGGACTGCCAACAATGATTGCACTTCTGGAGAATTACATCACCCAGTCCCAACTGTGATATATCTCCTGAAATTTTAATAGGCCTTCCTTGTGTATACTGTAAAACATCAACATTAGTTCCTGCATGAATTGTTGTTTGATAATTTCCCATGATTCCCCCTGCTCTGGGCCCCACAACCATTCCTAGTTTCTAGGAGTCTCCTCAGTGGTGCTGTCTTTTTGTTGTTGTTGATGGATTACGAATAAACTTTTCAAGGTAGTTCACCATGCCCAGGAACTACATCCTTTATGGAATACGGACGACACATCATTTAAATGGCTGACACTTTTCTTTTGTCTGATTTTAAACCTTCATGGGAAACAACATTTCCAATATAACCCCAAAAAGAAATGTCTCGGTATTTCATTTCAATTTTTCATCTCTGGTTGCTTTCAAGATCTTTTTGAAGCCTACAATCATGTTCTCATTTAGTTGAACCCCAAATAACTGTCATCCATGGAGCCTCAAGATGGCGGCCGCCTCTAATCACTAAACAATTAATGTGTGTGAGTGTATAAAGAAGCATCTCTTCCTACCGCTTCAGACTCTTTACAAAGGGCAGTTTTCAGCCCGAAACGTCGAGTCTCCTTCACCAGGGTGCCAGCCCACTATCTTTCTATTACTAAGGTTATACTTCTACTTTGTATTTTGATACGGTAAACAAAACTCCACATACACGGCGTATGTTTTCTGTTGTGACGATGTTGATTCTCTGATTGACACCCTCAATATCTTCATAATCATAGGAATCTGTCATTTCCGGGGAAACGGAGCCTCTGGTTGGCAGTCTGAAGTGTTCCCTTTTCATAGCTTTATGAAGTTCTCTAGGATCTAGGTATTTGCTCACTCAGCCTGTCTCTTCCTCACTTATTTGTATCCGTTGCAGGGCTTCGATCCTTGCTGACGTAGAGCAAAGGGCACTTTTCGACATGGATGTATAACAGGCAGGACTTGTCTGTTTATCTGTATTGTATGCTCACAGGCAAGTATCCAAGCCGTCGCAACAAGCCCTGGAATTCCAACATGAGTTTCTAATAACTACTGTAGGCTCAGTACAACCTTGTAATAAGTACCAAGAACGCACACACTAAATATATGTGTGTGTGTGTGTGTGTGTGTGTGTGTGTGTGTGTGTGTATATGTATATATAAAGGCGGGGTTGCAGACCTGCCTAAGACATGCAGATGAGCATACAGCTATATTTGCATATATATATATATATATATATATATATAAAAATCTGTTTTAGGCATAGATTCCTTTGTAAACCAGTATGACCTGAGGAAGAGAGTAGAACTCTCAAAAGCTTGTCCTATGACATATAGGCCAAATAAAAAAGGTATCACCTAATACTGAAGAACTAATTTACTCTGCACTATATATATATATTTGTTAGTAACCAAAAAGGATATATCTAATACTAATAGGCAGTGGTTGACAAATCACCAAAAAATCTACTCGCCACCTAGTACCAAACGTGTGCTGCTTGGGCCAATATTTACTCGCCCGGGGGTTAAATCCACTCGCCCGGGGCGAGCAAATGTATAGGTTTGTCGAACACTGCTAATAGGTATATAACCAAAGTCACTATGATAGGTGACTATAAACACTGTAAATATAATAAATAATGTGTTACAAATGTGTGTGTATGTGTATATATATATATATATATGTAGAGGTATCAGTACCGTGTTAGCCGAGCTTCAATAATCAAAAAATAAATAGATGATACCGTTCTGTGGCTAACGAAATGCTTTTATTTGTGCGAGCTTTCGAGATACACTGATCTCTTCTTCATCGCCGGAAGAAGAGATCAGTGTATCTCGAAAGCTCGCACAAATAAAAGCATTTCGTTAGCCACAGAACGGTATCATCTATTTATTTTTTTATTTTATATATATATATATATATATATGTGTGTGTGTGTGTGTGTGTGTGTATGTGTACATACTGGGCACAAAGTGCTAGAAAATGAAAAATAAAAATCCCAATAAACTTTAGGAAAGAGGCTATATATTTATATATATATATATATATATATATATATATATATATATATATATATATAAAATGTTTCTTAGTAACCAAAAAAGTGTCCATGTATCACCAGCTCAAAAATGTATGGTGTGTATACATATGGATATGTATGGTGACCTAGCAGCTTCCAGGGGAAACAGCCAATTCCTTGCTTGGATGAAATAGTATGGCACCATCACATAAAGGGGCACCTATAGGTCCAAATTGTAGCTGCTCGTGGACACCACCTGTGTTTTTCTGCTGGGGGTCGCGTAACTATGTTTCTACCTCGATGAGGCTAACAAACAAACCTGTCGCTTGCTCCACCGTTTTAATACACAGGTTTAATGCAGATAAATGTAAGGTTATGCATTTGAGGAGGAAGAATAAACAGGCGAATTACAAATGAAATGGGGATAAATTAGAGGAATCCTGGATGGAGAAGGATTTAGGAGTGCTTGTAGACAGCAGGCTTAGCAATAGTGCCCATGGGGGATGGACAATCTAACTTACGAGGAGAGGCTAGCGAAATTAGATTTATTTACATTAGAAAAGAGGCGTCTAAGAGGGCATTTGATAACTATATACAAATATATTCGGGGACAGTACAAGGAGCTTTCAAAATAAATATTCATCCCACGGCCAGAACTAAGGACTCGGGGCCATCCCTTAAGGTTGGAGGAAAGGAGATTTCACCAGCAACAAAGGAAAGGGTTTTTTACAGTAAGGGCAGTTAAAATGTGGAATTCATTACCCATGGAGACTGTGATGGCAGATACAATAGGTTTGTTCAAAAAAAGGTTGGACATGTTTTTAGAAGGGAAAGGTATACAGGGATATACCAAATAAGTAAAACATGGGAAGGATCTGGATCCAGGGATTAATCCGATTGCCAATTCTTGGAGTCAGGAAGGAATTTATTTTTCCCCTTATGAGATATCATTGGATGATATGACTCTGGGGTTTTTTGTTTGCCTTCCTCTTGATCAATAAGTAAGTATAGATATAGGATAAAGTATCTGTTGTCTAAATTTAGCATAGGTTGAACTTGATGGCCGTACGTCTTTTTTCAACCTCATCTACTATGTAACTATGTAACTATGTAACCGTCACTGCCTGAATTCCTCTAGTATGGAGAGCTTCTGATAGGCTGAAACAAAGCTCCAATAAAGGGCCGTCCCAACTCGTTTCATTGCAAAGCTGGAACTTCCTCACTCCTGAGGAGGTGTTCACGAGCACGGCAGCAGCCACGATTTGGACCTAGGGTCATTTGGAGAGGTGTCCCTTTATGTGACGGTGCAGCCCGGTCCCATACTATTTCATCCTAGCACCTTTTGGATATTGGTGGCTTGGGACGCTTCGTCGGACATCTATAAGCACTGAAGACGCAGTCGCTAGAGCTTCCCTTACGTCCTCCAGTGGAACCCAGTGTGGTAACACATTTGCTAATAAGTTTGAAAGAATGATTTGTTTGGGAGTGTTTTTAATCTTTGAAACCTATTCATCATTGTTATATTAAATTGATCTATACTGTGGAGCACACGCTTCTTTGTTTTTTCCTTATATGTATGTGTGTGTTGATGCTTCAGCTTGCTCGAAATTCAAGGGCAAACGTAGACAAACAATGGAGAACTTTATAAAGATTATAGCTGAAAGTGCAGAGAGAACGGTGGGGGGGAATCGCTAACAAACTACAGGATAAGAAAATAGCATATACGAAGCAGTTATTGAGGAAACAACAAGAAATAAAGCAATCTGAAGATGCAAGAACAACAATCTAATATATAGAGCTGTGCCAGACGACCTTCAAGGGTATAACTGAGGATGTAAGAACGTTTTACGGAGATATGGTGAAGAAGACTATTGAACATAACAAACGTTTCAAAGAAATGAAGCAGCGACTTATGATTGGGAAGAAGCAAATCATTGCACTGGTGACAATAAAAAGCCAATACATTTTTATAAAGAGAGTTGAGGACTTCTACATGAAATTGTACAAGAACACTGTTTGCTAAGAGATAATGGGGAAAGATAGGGTTGCAGACCTGTCTGAGACATGCAAATGCACCACAAGTGGTATTTCTATTTTACTGTACAATAACACAAGGCATAATCAAACATAAAGAGCTCAAAGAAACCACCACTGCTGAACCATTCTTTCTTCCAGTAGAAATGGCAAAAGCAACAACACCCATGAAGAATGGAAAGGCCCCAGGGAAGATGGAATTAAAACTACAATCTTGGTGGAAGCTGGGGAAGAAGTAGAGAAAATCCTCGCAGAGCTCTTTACATGTTGCTTGAACAACAGGAAAGTCCTTGAACAGTGGAGGAATACCATAGTAACCTCATCATAAGAAAGGAGACAAAGAAGACCTCAAGAACGACAGACCAGTCAGTCTACTTCCAATCACTTTTTCAACAATTTTACAAAGATACTCTTTTAATTGGCTGCAACAGACCCTGCACTTTGCTTGGCCCAGAACACAAACGGGATTTTGTAGTGGATACAACACAATGGGCCGCATCAAAGTTGAATAAGAAGTAATTTCTCAAAGTACTGAATACAATCTACAGCTTGGTTTATAATTGGTAGAATATGAAAAAGCATTTGATTCTGTCCACACCGTTAGCTGTTTTAAGTGCACTAAGAAGACCACATTTCGAATAAGCGTACATTGCTATTATTAGATATTTACGAGAATGCCACATTAACCATTAGAATTACATGAAGATACAAGCAAGATAAGGATCAGCGAGGGAGTGCGGCAGGGAGACTCCAAGTCACCAAAGCTTTCAACAGCAACACTTGAAGAATTGTTTAAGACGTTAAATTAGAAGGAAAAAAGGGAATCTAAATCAACAATGAATATTTGAGTCACCTACGATTTGCAGAGGACATTGTTATTTTTGCCACAAGTCCGTAAGCCTCCAATAACGATTCTTTTGATATTCCTTGGAATCCAGTCGAGTACCATCCCCTGTGTAGAAAAAAGGTGGACCTAAAGCGCACAGGAGAGATAGAAAAAGAGACAAACCATAGTGTACTCTATAAATTATAAAAGCAAAATCCTGCTATAAAAATCTGCACTTACAAGATAGCAGATGGAAACAGGCAAAAGGCTGGAATCTCAGCTGCTTCAGTTGTTTTCAGAAGAATCCACTGTCAGGTTCAGCTGGGCTCCTCATCCGAGATCCGACGGCTAGGCTCAAACGCACTTAAACGTTTGACTCAGCTGTGCTCCCAGAGTAAGTGTTAGATAAGGAAAGAGAAGAGTGTATAAAAGTACAAACAAGGTAGACATAGTCTTCCATTTATTTAGATCTTTGCAGAGTTGATGCATTGGTTTAACGTCAATTTGGTTTTGCTGAGTTTGATACGGAGGCCCACAATCTTTCTCTGATCTGTTATTGGAGGTCTCCTGGACTTGTGGCAAAAAAAAAAAACCCAGTCATCTGCAAATCGTGGGTGACTCAAATCTTCACTGTTGATTTTGATTCCCTTTTCCTCACAATCTAATGTCTCAAACTATTCTTCAAGTGCTGCAGTGAAAACCTTTGGTGACATGTTGTCTTCCTACCGCACTCTCTTGCTGATCCTTATCTTGCTTGTATCTTCCTGTAATCTAATGGTTGATGTGGCATTCTCGTAAATGTTCTTTATAATATCAATGTACGCTTCATTAACGCTTTGTCTTCTTAATGCCTTTAAAACTGCTGAGGTGTAGACAGAAACAAAGGCTTTTTCATCATCTATGAATCCTAAGCTGAGTGGTAGATCGTATTCATTACTTTGGGAAATCACTTCTTGTACGACTTGGATGTGGTCCATTGTGTTGTATCCACAGCAAAATCCTGTTTGTTCTCTAGGCTGGGGGAAGTCCAGGGTCTGTTACAGCTGATTACAATAGTGGGTATCTTTGTAAAAAATGGTATAAGTGACTGGTCTGTAGTTCTCCTGTCTTATGGAAGAAGATAACTGTGGCTTTGAAATTTTCCTATTTTTCAAGAACCATGTAAAGAGTTTTGCAAGGATTTTCTCTACCTCTTCCCCAGTTTCTTTCAAGCTTTCTGTTGTAATTCCATCTTCCCCTGGAACCTTCCCATTCTTCATGGATTTTATTGCCTTTGCCACTTCTTCTGGGAGGACATATACTGTAGTACATTATTGGGGGGGGGGGGGGGGGGGGTTCATCTCGCTCTTCCTCTCCTGGATTATGCTCTGTGTTATCTGCATATTTGTACAATTTCATGTAGAAATCCTCAACCCTCTGTATAATTACGTTTATTGGTGATCCATTGACTTGTTTGAGTGCGATGATATGCTTCTTCCCAAACATAAATTGCTGCTTTGTTGTCTTTAAGCTGTGTTATCTTCAACAGTCTATTTCCGCTCTCTCCCCTCCCTCCCTCTCTGCCCTCTTTCTCTACCTCTCCCCTAAGTATATATATATATATGTGTATGGATATTTATATCTGTGTGTGTGTATTTTTATTTATATTACGCCAACAGTGTACACAGACCTATACAAAAGAGACAATAGAATAAAGAGAACTCATGCAACAAACAAAGTCAGGCAATCGGAAAGGAAATCCCTGCCCCGGAGAGCTTACAATTTAAGTGGAATGTTGGGAGACTTACAGAGACCGCAGGTGAGGGGATAAGTGCAGTAGATGGCAGTGCTTGGCCACAATGGTTGGTAGGTGCGACTATGGGTGTGGGACAGTAGCAATAAGTTCAGGCTATTGAAATGCTTTATTCAGAAGGTGTGTTTTTTAGGTTTGCATTAAAGGTGAGGAGAGAAGGTGCTTGGCGTATACTGAGTGTGATGGAGTTCCACAGGTAAGGGGCAGTGAGGGAAAAAGTTTTAAGGGAAGAGAAAGCCATGGAGCAGGAAGGGATTGAAAGAGACAATTATGAGCAGTGAGCGCAAGAGACCAGCTAGGACATAACAAGACATCAACGCTGATATGTAGGGAGGAACACAAGAGTGGAGAGCCTTGAAGGTAAGAAGGAGAACTATGTAGGCGATCGAAAACTTAATGGGAAGCTAGGAGAGGGATTTATGAAGGAGATGAGCAGGGCTGTTCTGGGAAAAAGTGAAATGATTCTAGCAGCAGAATTTGAAATAGATTGCCAAGGAGAAAGTTGTGTGGCAGTGAGGCCTGTTAGGAGTAGGTTACAATAATCTACATGGAGTGGATAAGGACATGCATTAGAGTTTCAGCAGTAGATTGACAGAGTTAAGGGCAGATCTTGGAAATGTTATCGAGGAGGAAGAGACACATTTTACCCATGTAAATGAAGAAAGAAAGGGAGGAGTCCTTGCCACCGTACTTGGGCAACAGGATAGATGGTGGTTTCACTTATTGTGATGGAAAAAGGGGATATTTCACCAAGTTTAGGAGGAAACATGAGAAACTTCATTTTAAATATGTACTGCGTCGCACATTTTCTGGTGTAAAATTGGCGTAGGGAATATTGAGCTTGCGTGCGCCTATGTAGTAACCTAAAATGTCTTCGCACCATCAGCATCAACAATTCGTTTTAATTTCTTCAGGCACCCAGAAATGCACTGCGCTAGTCATACAGATGTTTATAATATATATATTAAAGAAAATGATGTTTCGGTGCACCACAAAAATAAGTCTAAAATCGTCTGCCAAGTTCATCTTGGTGTAAACCCTGGCATAACCAATATCAACCCCAAAATGTATTTGACACTGCATGGATGTTTCATTATATACAATAGGCTATCAAAATGTATTATTTTCACAGTTTGGCTATAGAAATAATATTACACAAATCTATATATATAAAATTGAATTTTGTGAGATTGTTACTAGATGTGGTGAATCCGTGGGTCCGCGACCCTCATTGGCCAACAGGTACGCTGACATCACAGACACACCTACTCCACTGTGACACACACACACATACTGCCACAGACTCTCACCCCATCACATTCACCATACCTCACCCACAGCTCACCTCCACGCTGGCTCCCCCCCACCATCACCCCCCCCCCCTCACCCACAGCTCACCTCCCCGCTGGCTCCCCCCCACCATCACCCCCCCTCACCCACAGCTCACCTCCCCGCTGGCTCCCCCCCATTATCACCCCCCCTCACCCACAGCTCACCTCCCCGCTGGCTCCCCCCCCATTATCACCCCCCCTCACCCACAGTTCACCTCCCCGCTGGCTCCTCCCCACCATCACCCCCTCTCTCACCCACAGCTCCCCTCCCCGCCATCACCTCCCCGCTACCTTCCCCTTCGGCGCACCTTCCCCCCCTATACCACCGGCTCACAATATTAAAATGGCGCTCCGCACTACTCCACCCTGGCATCACCCTTACCGCACGATTTAAACTGTGCACCCCTCTGGGCGGCGATCGGAAGAGGCTGCTCTGCCCCTCCCCCCGTTGCCATCTCCCGGAGGGAAGGGCATGTCCCATGCGGCCGCCACTGCCCTGCTCCCCCCTGTTGAAGGGGGAAGGCGCGCCGAGGGGGAAGGTAAGTGGAGGGGGGGGGGGGGGGGGGTGGAAGTCGAATGGGAGGGTGGTGTGGTTTTAAAATGGGGTGGTATAAAAGGTTGTGTGTTTCCATTTTTGGTGGCTGCTAAAAGACTAAAAGGCAGGTCAGGTCAACGTCAGAGAAGGCTATGTTTATTATAGGGTAAGGGGGGTGCAGAGTTGAAATTGTGCGGTAAGGGCGACTCCTGTCCACTGTCCCTCCCCCATCCTGTCCACTGTCCTCCCCCCTCCTGTCCCCTCCCTTGTCCACTGCCCCCCCCTGTCCACTGCCCCCCCCCTCCTGTCCACTGTCCCCCCCTCCTGTCCACTGTCCCTCCCCCTCCTGTCCTGTCCATTGCCCCCCCTCCTGTCCACTGTCCCTCCCCCTCCTGTCCTGTCCACTGCCCCCCCCCCCTCCTGAAATAGGGGGAGAGGAGGGAGCGGGAAATTTAACTCACGGGCAACGCCGGGTCTCTCAGCTAGTAATTAATATTTACGAACATCAGTTGAAGGCTATTTCAAACAACAAATGATGTGTCGTATGTATGAAGCCTTGATCTATACGCATTGTATGAAGGTTTGTATTACTTTCTAGCACTGAAAGTTTGATGAACACGCACAAATGTGAAATATATTCTTGGCACGTGGGACCCCATTTAGTTTGAGATATCCATGGGGTTATAGCGAGGAGGTAATCAGAGATTTGGTGCCGTATTGCAGGAGTGAGGTAGGGGTCGATAGATATAGCTGTGTATCGCCTGCATAGACTTGATACCTAAGGCCTTGGACATAGTAAGCACTTAGGTGCTGCCGCTCGCTCTCGCTTGCTGCCGCTCGCTCTACCAGGAGCTTTTTGCTGTCCTTGCAGAGGAGACAGCAAGCGCTTGGGAGGCGGGTATCACTGTGTGTGTGTGTCACTTTGAAGTGATCTGTGTGTTTGTGTGTCACTGGGGAACGTGTGTGTGTGTGTGTGTGTGTGTGTATATTATATAATATTTAAAAAATTTAAAAAAAGACATGTGAGAGTAAATTATTTATTAACATTGTGCAACTTTGATAAATATATTCGCGCACACACATCACACACCACACATACACATACACACTGGTACACACACACATACACACACATGCACACACATACACACATACACGCACACATACACACTGGTACACAAACACACACACATACACACACTCACACATGGACACACACACATACATGCACACACACACACACATGCACACACACACACATACATACACACACACACATACATACATACACACACACACACACACACATACATGCACACACACACAGACACACGGGGCAGAAGGGGGCACATCACCCGCTCACCCCCGGCAGCGCAAGCCCCCTCCATCTCCCGCAGGCTGACAGCCACAGGGATCGGGCAGATGGAGGAACATCACCCGCTCCCCCCCGGCGGCGCAAGCACCCTCCATCTCCCGCAGGCTGACAGCCACAGGGATCGTGCAGATGGAGGCACATCACCCGCTCACCCCCGGCAGCGCAAGCCCCCTCCATCTCCCGCAGGCTGACAGCCACAGGGATCGGGCAGATGGAGGCACATCACCCGCTCACCCCCGGCAGCGCAAGCCCCCTCCATCTCCCGCAGGCTGACAGCCACAGGGATCGGGCAGATGGAGGAACATCACCCGCTCCCCCCCGGCGGCGCAAGCCCCCTCCATCTCCCGCAGGCTGACAGCCACAGGGATCGGGCAGATGGAGGCACATCACCCGCTCACCCCCGGCAGCGCAAGCCCCCTCCATCTCCCGCAGGCTGACAGCCACAGGGATCGGGCAGATGGAGGAACATCACCCGCTCCCCCCCGGCGGCGCAAGCCCCCTCCATCTCCCGCAGGCTGACAGCCACAGGGATCGGGCAGAAGGTACACTCACTCCGCTGGCGCCAGACCCCGTTCACATTTCCCTGCTCTCCTTCCATTGGTTGCTGAGGCGTCACGTGAGCGGACTCAGCGCGTGAATTTAAAATTTCACTGTCGGCTCTGTTCAAGCGCGCCTCAGCAAGCAACGGAAAGCATGCGCGAGCCCCTACTAAAGCCGCTTTAATTGCGACTGTAGGGGCTCAGTGGCAAGCAGCAGCAAGCGAGAGCAAGCGAGAGCAAGCAAGCAGTAACCATGCCCTGGGCCTTAGGCTAAAAGAGTTGATGAGGTCTCCAAGTGATAGTGTGTGGAGAGAGAACAGGAGAGGTCCCAGAACAGAGCCCTGAGGAACACCAACAGAGAGATCAACAGGAGACGAAGACATGGTGGCAACAGAGACAGAGAATGTGCGATGGGAGAGGTGTGATGAGAACCGGGATAGAGCTTGTTTGTGGATGCCAAGAGATTGAAAAAAATTAAAAATGGGATACGTGGATGTTCTCGGGCTCCGGATGGAGTGTTCCATCAGCAGCAATCCTGCCGTGATAAAGAGGGGTCATGGCAGAGTGACAGGGACAAACACATCTTTGCACGCACACAAACACTATTTTGCACTTTCTGTGCTATAAACTCCGTCAGCATAAAAAGGTCGGTGTATTAACCCCTTCACTGCCAGAGTGGACAGCAGTACATTGCTCTGCATGTTATTAGATTGCTCTGCATAGTTACATATGGTTCTGCGTGTTATTAGCTTGCTCTGCATGTTGTTGCCTCGCTCTGCACAGTATCATATTGCTCCGTAATGCGCTGCTGGACCCTCTGGCAGAGAAAGTGTAAGACATACACGTGATATCTACAGCCGTGGCATTTACACCCCATCCCTGTACCCTCAGACCCCATTAGGTACCTGTGCATTTCCCATGTATATGATCCCCTGGTGTCAGTCTGTTTCCTGTATTAACCCCCACCCCTCTGCTGGGAGTCTGCTCCATGGATCCTCCACTCCTGAAATTAGAAGGATGTCCTCATGTCTCCCCTGAGCCTCCCACCCCCCAGTATCAGATCATCGCCACTTATTGTAGGATTCCGTTCTTGGGAAGATACTTCTATATTAAATTACTCTCTCCCTCATTGCTCACCCCTCTCCCTCCCGTCCCCTCTCCTTCCTTTCTCTCGTATCCCCCCTCTCCCGCTCTTTTCTATCTCCCTCTTGAATTGTATCCCTCCCTGCTCCTTTTCTTCTCGCTTTTATCCTCCCCCCCATTCGTTTCTCTCTTGTTTCTACCCTCTCCCTCCCCTCTTCTTTCCCCTCTCTATTTCTCATCTCTCTCTCTCTCTCGTTTTCCCCTCTTCTCTTTTTCTTTTTTTTTTACATCTTTCCTCTGTCTCTCTTCTTTAACCCTCTCCCTCTTGCATTGCCTCCCTTCAGTGCTCTTGGCTCTCTTTCTTTTTTGTTTCTCTCTCTCTTCCCCCCTCTGCCTCCTTTTCCCTCTCCCTGCTCTCTTGTTGCTTGACAACACCCTCTCTCTTTTCCCCCTCTCCCTCCTCTCACACTCTCTTTTTTCCCCTCTCCCTCCTCTCTCGTTTTCCCTTTCACTCCTCTCGCGCTCTTGTTTTCTCCCTTTCCCCTTGTTCAATTTCCACCCCTCTCCTTCTCATTTCCCCCTCCTCTCTCTTGTTTCCCCCTGATCCTTCTCTCTTACTCATTTTCATCCATTCCTCTAATTTCCCTCGTCTCTCTCGTCGTTGTCCCCCTCTTTCTCGTTTCCCCCCTCTCTCGTTTCCCTCCTCTCTCTCTCTCTCATTTCCCTCCTCTCTCTCTCTCTCTCTCTCTCTCTCTCGTTCCCCTCCTCTTTCTCTCTCTCGTTTCCCTCCTTTCTCACTCTTTTCCCTCCTCCCTCTCTCGCTTCCCCCGATCCCCTTTGCAGTGGAAGTGACAAACACCACGTCTCTCTGGTCCCTTCTTCCTGCGTCACTGTGCCATACATTTAGTGTGTCCCCTTCTTGTTCCCTGTTGCAGGTGGGACATGGAATGGCTCCGTGTCACAGACACGCAGACACATACAGACAGGCAGACGGCACTCACGTGGCAGGCGCGCAGCTACCTCTCGGCCAGAGCGAGTGTGGCCGGACGGTGTCATCCCTTATGTCATCAGTGGGAACTTTAGTGGTGAGTGGATGGTTGTGGAGCAAAGGGGGAGTAGCATATACAACATGGGGCATTTAAAGGTGGCTGGACTGTCACGCAGATAAACTGCTCATGGGTGTGAAGATGTCATATTTAAATATGTCTGCCCCCACTTCTTTTTTTTTTCTGCCCCGCACTTCCATCCTCTATCTTCTTTTCTCTACCCTCCCCCCTTTAATCTCACTCCTCCTCATGCTCTCACCTTCCGACTTCATCTCTCTGCCTCTCCACCTTTTGCTCCCCTCTCTTCTTTATTTTCACTTTCTCCCTCTTTCTTTTCTCACTCACATGCTCTTTCTCTATAACCCCCCCCCCTCATTTCCCCACTCCTTCTCTTTTTCCCTTATCATTCTCCTCCCTTTCTCTCCTCCTCTTTCTCTACCCCACACCCTTCTTTCTCCTCTCTCTCCCCAATCTCCCCCTCCTCTGTAACCCCTGCACTCCCTTTTTTCCCACTCCTTTTTATCTCTCCATTTTTCTCTCGTTCTACATCCCCCCTCCTTTTTCCCTCCATCTCCTGTTTCTCTCTCATCCCCCTGCCCTCCCATTCTCCCCCCTACTTTTTCGGTCTCCCTATCCCCGTCTCTTTTTCTCTCTGCCCCTTCCACTTTCTACCTGTCCCCTCTTTTCTCTACCACCCCTTGCCCCCCCTTTCTTCCCCCTCCTTTCTCTCTCCCCATCCTTTCTCTCACCTCCTCCCTTCTCTCTCTACCTGCCCTCCCTTTCTCCCCACCTCACGTTTCTCTCTCCCTTCTCTCTGCCCACTTCCCTTTTCCCTATATCCCCCCTTTTCCCTTTCTCTCTCTCTCTCTCTCTCTCTCTCTCTCCCTCACTCCCTTTCTCACTCTCTCCCTCACTCCCTTCCTCTCTCTCTCTCCCTCACTCCCTTTCTCTCTCTCTCCCTCACTCCTTCTCTCTCTCCCTCTCTCTCTCTCTCTCCCTCTCTCCCTCACTCCCTTTCTCCCTCACTCCCTTTCTCTCTTTCTCTCTCTCTCCCTCACTCCCTTTCTCTCTTTCTCTCTCCCTCACTCCCTTTCTCTCTCTCTCTCCCTCACTCCCTTTCTCTTCCTCTCTCTCCCTCACTTTTCCTCTCTCTCCCCGGCCCCTTTTCTCTCTCCCTCCCATTTTTTCCTCTTTCCACATCCCTTTTTTTTCCTTTTGCCTCCTTACCCCATTTACTCTCCCTGGCCCTCTCTCTCTCTCTCCTCCCCCTTTTCCACACTCTCTCCTTCTTCCCTCGTTTTCTCTCTCTCTCTCTATTTCTCACCTCTTTTCTTTCCCTCCTCTCCCCACCCTGTCCCTCTCTGTCCCCGTGTGTCACAGGCAGTCAGAGAGCTATATTCCGGCAGGCTATGCGTCACTGGGAGAAGAACACCTGTGTCACCTTCCTGGAGAGGAGCGATGAGGACAGTTACATTGTGTTCACTTACAGACCCTGCGGGTAACTCCCCAATACACCCACTAACTGCACAGACCCCTCTCTGCTATTCCAGCATACACAATCTTGGCAAGCTCAAAACCCAGACCTGCAGTATTATATATCTGTATATATTTATTTGTGCTGATGGGGCCTACCTTGATGTTTGACCAAAGGACCAATTGTTTGGACCAAAGGATTGAACTGAATGACCCATACTTCTGAAAAGAAAAACACAGAGACAACATGCACACACCGCTCTCTCACGTCACCCCATCCTGCAGTGCAGCCCTCTGCTATTCCAGCGCTGATACACCACACACCGCTCTCTCACGTCACCCCATCCTGCAGTGCAGCCCCTCTGCTATCCCAGCGCTGATACACCACACACCGCTCTCTCACTTCTCCCCATCCTGCAGTGCAACCACCTCTGCTATTCCAGCGCTGATACACCACACATCGCTCTCTCACGTCACCCCATCCTGCAGTGCAGCCCCTCTGCTATTCCAGCGCTGATATACCACACACCGCTCTCTCACGTCTCCCCATCCTGCAGTGCAGCCCCTCTGCTATCCCAGCGCTGATACACCACACACCGCTCTCTCACTTCTCCCCATCCTGCAGTGCAACCACCTCTGCTATCCCAGCGCTGATACACCACACACCGCTCTTTCACTTCTCCCCATCCTGCAGTGCAGCCTCTCTGCTATCCCAGCGCTGATACACCACACACCGCTCTCTCACTTCTCCCCATCCTGCAGTGCAGCCCCTCTGCTATTCCAGCGCTGATACACCACACACCGCTCTCTCACTTCTCTCCATCCTGCAGTGCAGCCTCTCTGCTATTCCAGCGCTGATACACCACACACCGCTCTCTCACTTCTCCCCATCCTGCAGTGCAGCACCTCTGCTATCCCAGCGCTGATACACCACACACCGCTCTCTCACTTCTCCCCATCCTGCAGTGCAGCCCCTCTGCTATTCCAGCGCTGATACACCACACACCGCTCTCTCACTTCTCTCCATCCTGCAGTGCAGCCTCTCTGCTATTCCAGCGCTGATACACCACACACCGCTCTTTCACTTCTCCCCATCCTGCAGTGCAGCCTCTCTGCTATCCCAGCGCTGATACACCACACACCGCTCTTTCACTTCTCCCCATCCTGCAGTGCAGCCCCTCTGCTATCCCAGCGCTGATACACCACACACCGCTCTCTCACTTCTCCCCATCCTGCAGTGCAGCCCCTCTGCTATTCCAGCGCTGATACACCACACACCGCTCTCTCACTTCTCTCCATCCTGCAGTGCAGCCCCTCTGCTATTCCAGCGCTGATACACCACACACCGCTCTCTCACTTCTCCCCATCCTGCAGTGCAGCCTCTCTGCTATCCCAGCGCTGATACACCACACACCGCTCTCTCACTTCTCCCCATCCTGCAGTGCAGCCTCTCTGCTATTCCAGCGCTGATACACCACACACCGCTCTCTCACGTCACCCCATCCTGCAGTGCAGCCTCTCTGCTATTCCAGCGCTGATATACCACACACCGCTCTCTCACTTCTCCCCATCCTGCAGTGCAGCCTCTCTACTATTCCAGCGCTGATACACCACACACCGCTCTCTCACTTCTCCCCATCCTGCAGTGCAACCAGCTCTGCTATTCCAGCGCTGATACACCACACACCGCTCTCTCACGTCACCCCATCCTGCAGTGCAGCACCTCTGCTATTCCAGCGCTGATATACCACACACCGCTCTCTCACTTCTCCCCATCCTGCAGTGCAGCCCCTCTGCTATCCCAGCGCTGATACACCACACACCGCTCTCTCACTTCTCCCCATCCTGCAGTGCAGCCTCTCTGCTATTCCAGCGCTGATACACCACACACCGCTATCTCACTTCTCCCCATCCTGCAGTGCAACCAGCTCTGCTATTCCAGCGCTGATACACCACACACCGCTCTCTCACGTCACCCCATCCTGCAGTGCAGCATCTCTGCTATTCCAGCGCTGATACTGCTGCGACACACTTTATTCGAGCAAATACCCAGTATGTACCTGGCAGATACCTGGAATGCGCCGCTCCTCACCTCTGACAAGCCCCGTTGCATTTGCCTTCCCAGCCTGGGTTCATGCCTGGCTGACGGGCGGCTGATCTGTTAAATGATAATGATTAGGATTTAATAGGCTGCAATGCTTCGCGTGTCTACCAGATGGCATAAATTCATGAATTGTAATGCAGTATATATATATATACTGTGCAGTATTGCAGCCAGTGGGAATAAAATGCTTCAATCCCTGCCTGGAAAATAACCCAATGCACTCGGGCAGAAAACAGTCACAAACCTCAATACACCCGGGTATACCCGAATTCGTGGGACTAGCCGAGCTCGAATAAAGTGTGTCGCCAGTGTATACCACACACCGCTCTCTCACTTCTCCCCATCCTGCAGTGCAGCCCCTCTGCTATCCCAGCGCTGATACACCACACACCGCTCTCTCACTTCTCCCCATCCTGCAGTGCAGCCTCTCTGCTATTCCAGCGCTGATACACCACACACCGCTCTCTCACGTCACCCCATCCTGCAGTGCAGCCTCTCTGCTATTCCAGCGCTGATATACCACACACCGCTCTCTCACTTCTCCCCATCCTGCAGTGCAGCCTCTCTACTATTCCAGCGCTGATACACCACACACCGCTCTCTCACTTCTCCCCATCCTGCAGTGCAACCAGCTCTGCTATTCCAGCGCTGATACACCACACACCGCTCTCTCACGTCACCCCATCCTGCAGTGCAGCACCTCTGCTATTCCAGCGCTGATATACCACACACCGCTCTCTCACTTCTCCCCATCCTGCAGTGCAGCCCCTCTGCTATCCCAGCGCTGATACACCACACACCGCTCTCTCACGTCTCCCCATCCTGCAGTGCAACCACCTCTGCTATCCCAGCGCTGATACACCACACACCGCTCTCTCACTTCTCCCCATCCTGCAGTGCAGCCCCTCTGCTATCCCAGCGCTGATACACCACACACCGCTCTCTCACTTCTCCCCATCCTGCAGTGCAGCCCCTCTGCTATCCCAGCGCTGATACACCACACACCGCTCTCTCACTTCTCCCCATCCTGCAGTGCAGCCCCTCTGCTATCCCAGCGCTGAAACACCACACACCGCTCTCTCACTTCTCCCCATCCTGCAGTGCAGCCCCTCTGCTATCCCAGCGCTGATACACCACACACCGCTCTTTCACTTCTCCCCATCCTGCAGTGCAGCCTCTCTGCTATCCCAGCGCTGATACACCACACACCGCTCTCTCACTTCTCCCCATCCTGCAGTGCAGCCCCTCTGCTATCCCAGCGCTGATACACCACACACCGCTCTCTCACGTCACCCCATCCTGCAGTGCAGCCCTCTGCTATCCCAGCGCTGATACACCACACACCGCTCTCTCACTTCTCCCCATCCTGCAGTGCAACCATCTCTGCTATCCCAGCGCTGATACACCACACACCGCTCTCTCACTTCTCCCCATCCTGCAGTGCAACCACCTCTGCTATCCCAGCGCTGATACACCACACACCGCTCTCTCACTTCTCCCCATCCTGCAGTGCAACCACCTCTGCTATTCCAGCGCTGATACACCACACACCGCTCTCTCACTTCTCCCCATCCTGCAGTGCAACCATCTCTGCTATTCCAGCGCTGATACACCACACACCGCTCTCTCACTTCACCCCATCCTGCAGTGCAACCTCTCTGCTATCCCAGCGCTGATACACCACACACCGCTCTCTCACTTCACCCCATCCTGCAGTGCAGCACCTCTGCTATTCCAGTGCTGACCTACTACGCACACGCAGCTGTCACATCCTGCCTTGCTAGCACTCACTGCTACTCCTATACCAATCCCCCTCCACACACACAACTATGTCACTGCCTCTCCATCCTGCACTGAAGCCCCACTACTATTTCAGTACAGTCCCATGTACTGATTAACAGCTCTATCTCTGCAGACTCTCTCTGCTATTCCCTTCCACACACACACAAAGCTCTGTCACTGCAGAACCTCTGCTATTCCAGCGCTGACGCAGTGTGCCTCCCCTCCGCAGATGCTGCTCGTACGTAGGCCGGCGAGGAGGAGGCCCTCAGGCGATCTCCATCGGGAAGAACTGTGATAAGTTTGGGATTGTGGTGCACGAACTGGGTCATGTGATCGGATTCTGGCACGAACACACCAGGCCAGACCGAGACGAACATGTGTCCATCATCCGGGAGAACATCCAGCCGGGTACCGGGGGGAGCAATGCTCTGTGGGGTGGGGGAGTAACACTGTGGGTGAAGAGGAATTGGGTGAGAGCAGTACTCTGTGGGGAGGTAGTAGGGTCAAGGAATGCGTGACGATCTGCAGGGGTGGAGGAGAGGAAACAATGCTTTAAGGGGTGTGAGGTGGGAGGGAGTGACGCTCTGCTGGGAGGAAGGGGGTGATCTTCAGTAGAGGGAGCAGGGCTCTGAAGTGTTGATTAGTGGCTGTTGGGTGACTGCCCTTGGGGTGGGGCCTGTCAGTGTGGCTTTCTGATGGTTATGACTCCTCGGGCGGTGCCTATTCTGTGCTGGTCTCTGGTGGATTTGACTCCTGGGTGGCCAGGTCCGTCAGTGCCGCTCTCTGGTAGTAATGAGTCCTGGGGCCGAGCCTGTTAGTGCTGCTCTCTGATTGGTGTTATCGCCCTCAGGACAGGAGTATAACTTCCTGAAGATGGAGCCGGAGGAGGTGGAGTCTCTCGGGGAGATATATGATTTTGACAGCATCATGCACTACGCACGCAACACCTTCTCCAGGTGAGGGAAGGGGCTGGGGAGGAGCTACATGTTCTCCAGGTGAGGGAAGGGGCTGGGGAGGAGCTACATGTTCTCCAGGTGAGGGCTGGGGGGGTTACATATTCTCCAGGTGAGGGAAGGGGCTGGGGAGGACCTACATGTTCTCCAGGTGAGGGAAAGGGCTGGGGGGGGGGGGGGTTACATATACTCCAGGTGAGGGAAGGGGCTGGGGAGGAGCTACACGTTCTCCAGATGAGGGAAGGGGCTGGGGAGGAGCTACATGTTCTCCAGGTGAGGGCGGGGGGGTTACATATTCTCCAGGTGAGGGAAGGGGCTGGAGGGCTACATGTTCTCCAGGTTGAGGCAGGGGCAGGAGGGCTACACGTTCTCTAGGCTAGGGGTGATATTGGGGAGGAGTTATACATTTTCCATTTTGAGCTGGTCTGCATGCGGTGAGACTGGGGCTACTCCTTCTCCAGATAGCGGCAGAGACACATCATGTGTGGACATGGCCAGAGGCAGAGCTACACATTCCCCAGGTGAGAGAGTCAGGGAGAGGAGTTACATATTCTACACGTGAAGGGCTGGGGGAGGAGATGGAAGCACAGAAGCCGCGCTCGTGCTGTCAATCACAGAATCAAGTAGAATAAGCCCGTTGCTGCTGGATGCGTGGAGGTGCTCCCAGTCACTCCTGTGTAAGAACGCCCTAAGGCGATCTCACCATGAAACGAAAAGAACAGAGAGGCACACAGTGCACCAGGGGTTAATAGAGAATTACGCAATGCCGTGCGTGTTCAAAGGTATTGTATACACATCAAACTATATAGACAAATGGTGATTACCAAAACACCAATGATGTAAATTATTCTTAAAAGAGACAAACTATATATAAAAAGTATAACAATATTTATTAATACATAAAATAATTGTAAGGATCCGTGAGTCCCGCTACCCTCAGCGCGCCCCCTCCTTACCTCGGCCCGCAATCGGGTGCTCTGCTTCCCCCGCCTCCTGCGGCGCGTCACCTGGGCCATCTATCAGCTGTCGGACTACGGGCGCGCGTGCATGATGTGCGTAACTTTATAACAAGCCCTCTGGTCCCGCCTCCGGGTTGCGCCCCGCACGGGGGCGTCATCAGCACGTCACGTATGCGCAGGACGCGCGCTCTACGTGCGCAGGTACCGCGTCATCAGCCTCCATCTGTAAGCCTTCCCACACCTGTCTCCTGCACCAAACGCAGCAAGCGTTCCTGACGCGCCTCCTCTTGCCTTGTTCTCATTGGTTCCTGTTTGCCATATATGCTCAGCCGTTTCACTGGTTCATCGGCTGAGCATAAACCTTCCTGCTAGCGAAGTGTTCACTGCTGTCTTGCCTCCACAGTCTTGTTGTGTCTCCAGATCCTTGTTCCTGACCATAGCTTTTCCTCCGGACTCCGCTCTTCTGTTCTCCTGACATCGGCTACGTACGACCATCCGCACCTCTCCATTCCGACCTCGGCTAGCTCCTCGACGATCCGCTCCCCTCCAACACTGACCTTGGCTAAAGTACTACGACGATCCGCCTCTCTCCAATTCAGACCACGGATAAGTACCTCCTATGATCCGCTACTCTCCATCACCGACCTCGGTAAGTATTACTGACCATCCAGACCTCTCCTAACCCAACCCGGCTACCTCAACCAATCTACACTCCAGACGCGCCCACGCGGCTGTGGGTTGGTGTTATATCAAATCCCCACCTCAGCCTCGCGGTCACGCCTTGTTTATGGGGAGCACTCCATTACAGTATGCTCAGCCCAACAAACATAGACCCCGCTGAGGTAGGGCGAGTCTTGAGCACGCACGCAAGCATGTTTTGCAAAATAGAAAAATATTTTGGACTAAATGACCTTTGCATGGAATTATTGCACCAGAATCTCATGTCCCTTTCTGACTAGGTACAAACCCCTCCTCCTAGTCCTGACCCTTCGGGGCCTTCTGCTGCAACTATTGCTTCTATGCCTATGTCTCCCTCATCTGAACCCCGACTTCCCACACCAAACCGATATGGCGGCGACCCCCATGGGTCCAGGGGTTTTCTGAATCAATGTTTCATACAGTTCGAACTTATGCCTTATCGATTCATTTCCCAAAGATTCATGGTGGCGTACATTATTAAAGGCCTGGGTTTCTCCCATCACCCAGGATATCGGACAATTTACCCGGGAATTCCTCAGAGTCTTTGATACGCCTGGCCGCAAGGTACCTGCTGCTTCCTCTCTTTTTCATATTTCTCAGGGAAGTCGATCCGTGGCCAGATATGCTTTGGAGTTCTGCACTATTGCCGCCGAGACCGGATGGAATAACGAGGCGTTAGCAGCCGCCTTCTGGCAAGGTCTTACAGAGATTTTAAAGGAGGAGCTCATTTCACATGAACGTCCCACTGTTCTCAAGGAACTCATTGCCATATGTATTCGCGTTGATCAACGTCTGCAAGAGAGGAGAACTGAAATATTCCATCATTGGCAGCTTACTCCGAGGGTTCCTTCTTCCCATGCCGGTACAGCTGTACCCCTTCTGCCAGATATTCCAGAGCCTATGCAACTTGGGGGTAACAAGTTGTCTTCCAACGAGAAACAGCGTCAACGCAACACCGGTCTCTGTCTCTACTGTGGCAATCCCGGACATCAGGTACTCTTTTGCCCCGGAAGTCGAGAAACGCCAACTCCCAGTGAGGTCCAGGGGAATCACATTGGGAACACTTTCTACATCCCCTATCGCAGCTAAACAGCTGCCTACCAGGATCTTGCTTCCTGTTATGCTTACCGACGAGGGTTTCCACAATTCTGCGATGACCTTTCTGGATTCCCGGGTTGGGAGGCAATTTTGTCAATCAAGGCTTCGCCGAGAGGAATAACAACCCCCTCGTTCGCAAGAAATGCCCAGTAGGGTTACAAGCCATAGATGGTCGACCTCTGCAACCAGCATATATCTCTTTACAGACCGTTCTCTTTAATCTTCGTACAGGTGAGGACCACACGGAAGAGATCCAGCTGGATGCCATTCACACCCCTTCGGTGGACGTGATTCTTGGCCTCCCATGGCTGCAACTTCACAATCCACGCATCGATTGGTCTGACAAGGAACCGGTCCTGTGGAGCCCCTTTTGTTCCAAGAACTTCACTGTGCCCATCAAAAGTATTGGTGGGGTTACTGCTCCCAAAGAAGAGAAGGTAAAATTGCCCGAGGTCTATGCCAAATTCTGCGACGTTTTTGATAAAGCAGATCTGAGGTCTTACCTCTACATTGTCCTTTCGATTGTCCTAATGACTTGCTGCCTGGTTCTGTACCTCCCAGGGGAACTTCTTACCCACTTTCCCTTCCTGAGACGAAAGCTATGAAGGAGTATATCCATGAAAATTTACAAAGGGGTTTTATTTGAAAATCTTCTTCTCCAGCCAGTGCAGGCTTCATCTTTGTGAAGAAAAAGGACAGGTCAATATGTCCATGTATTGATTACAGAAGTCTTAACAAGGTCACCATTAAAAACCCTTACCACTGATTGCTGAACTTTTTGATCGCCTCCAAGGAGCCAACATCTTCACTAAACTGGACCTCAGTGGTGCCTACAATCTGGTAAGGATCCTTCAAGGTGATGAATGGAAAACAGCTTTCAATACCCGTGACGGCCACTGAATATCTCGTCATGCTCTTCGGTCTCTGTAATGCCCCTGCTGTCTTCCAGGACTTCGTTAATGAAATCTTCAGAGATCTGCTCAATCAATTCGTCGTCATCTATCTGGACGATATAATGATCTTTTCTAAGTCCTCACAGGAGCATGTCAACCATGTCAAACAAGTACTTCTACGCCTATGTGAAAACCATTTGTTTGCCAGTTCCATCAATCCTCCACAGTGTTCCTAGGATACATCATTTCCAACACAGGTCTCACCATGGATCCTGCAAAAGTAAAGGCGGTTCTGGATTGGTCTCGTCCCACTACCCTCAAAGCCGTGCAATGTTTCCTGGGGTTTGTGAACATCTACTTCAGGTTCATTCAAAATTGTCGGGCCGATGCTACTTTATCCCAGAGAAGGAAACCTCAAGGCAGACTCCACCCCTGTGCTTTTTTCTCGAAAAAAATGTCTCCAGTGGAACAAAATGATAACGTAGGTAACTGGGAACTCCTAGTAATCAAGTTAGCCCTGGTGGAATGGAGACATCTGTTGGAAGGCACAGAGAACCCGATCACTATTCTCACCGACCACAAAAATTTGCTCTATATCGAGGGTGCTCGATATTTAGAGGCCCGTCAAGCCCAGTGGTCGCTTTTCTTTTCCCGTTTTAATTTTATTATCTCTTCTTCCGGGTTCTCAAAATATCAAAGCCGATGCTCTTTTCCGTCAGTTCCTAGTGGATGACAAAACCGAGGATCAGCAGGAACCAATTCTTCCCTCCATTCCTGAGGGTCTCGTAGTTCCTCATGGGCGATTGTTTACCTCACCACCTCATCGGAAGAAGGTCCTTGAATTGGGTCACTCTTCGAAGTGTTCAGGTCACCCACGTGCTAGAAGGACCACCAACCTTGTGGAACGGACCTTTTGGTGGCCCGGCATGCAAAAGAATTTGTTGCTGCGTGCTCGACATGTGCTCGAAAAAAGAGTCCCCGGGATAAACCACCAGGACTCCTTCGACCACTGCCCATCCCGGACCGCCCATGGACACACTTGTCCATGAACTTCATAGTCGAACTGCCGGTATCTAAAGGGATGAATACCATCTTGGTTGTGGTAGACCGCTTTTCCAAGCAGTCTCCCTTTGTTCTGTTAAAAGGTCTACCCAACTCTTCCAAATTGGCAGACATCTTTATCAAATAAATCTTTTGCTTCCATGGGGTACCATTGGCCGTAGTCCCCGATAGAGGTTCACAGTTCATATCCAAGTTCTGGTGCTCCTTCTGCCAGCGACTAGGAATAGCGTTACATTTTTCTTTGGGTTATCATCCCCAAACCAATGGCGAGACTGAGCGCACCAACCAGTCTCTCGAACAATACATCCGGTGTTTTGTTTCAGACACTCAGGACGACTGGTCGGATCTTCTGCCCTGGGCCGAGTTTGCGCATAACAACTTGCGTAATGAATCCACCATGGAGTTGCCCTTTTCAATTAATTATTGGTTCCACCCATCACTTCTACCCATCTCTACACCCACTTCTGGGGTACCAGCAGCAGACGAAAGACTTCTTAGTCTTCAAAATGTGTGGAAAAAGATCCAGGAGAACCTCAAGAAGGCAACTACCATTAAAAAGGCACAGGCAGACCGTCACGAAGGAGGATCCAAGAGTTCAAACCAGGAGAAAGGGTGTGGTTGTCTTCTAGGAACATCAGGCTCAAGGTCCCTGCACGGAAACTGGCACCAAGGTTCATCGGACCATATTCCATCTTGAAAAACGTCAACCCAGTGGCATACCGGCTACGCCTTCCACCTTCTATGAAGATCCCCTCTGTTTTTAATGTGTCTCTGATAAAACCAGCTGTGCGGGGTACTCGCTTTCCCGTTCCCTCCTCGTCTACGGCTCCTGTTCTCGTACACGGCCAACAAGAGTACGAGGTTCAGTCTATCTTGGACTCCAGGATTTCAAGGGGATCGGTCCAGTACCTCGTGCACTGGAAGGGGTTTGGACCCGAGGAACGATCCTGGGTCCTCACCACCGTCTTTACGCTCCAAGGCTTGTTCACATCTTCCATGCCAAGTACCCTCACAAGCTGTTTCTGAGACGCCCGGAGGGCGCTCCTGAAGGGGGGGTTACTGAAGGATCTGTGAATCCCGCTACCCTCAGCGCGCCCCCTCCTTACCTCGGCTTGCGATCGGGTGCTCTGCTTCCCCCGTCTCCTGCGGCGCATCACCTGGGCCATCTATCAGCTGTCGGACTACGAGCGCACGCTCATCATGTGCGGAAGTTTATACCAAGCCCTCTGGTCCCGCCTCCGGGTTGCGCCCGCATGGGAGCGTCATCAGCACGTCACATACGTGCGGGAAGCGTGCTCTACATGCGCAGGTACCGCGTCACCAGCCTCCGCCTGTAAGCCCTCCCACACCTATCTCCTGCATCAATTGCAGCAAGCGTTCCTGATGCGCTTCCTCTTGCCTTGTTCTGATTGGTTCCTGTTTGTCTTATATGCTCAGCCGTTTCACTGGTTCATCGGCTGAGCATAAACCTTCCTGCTAGCGAAGTGTTCACTGCTGTCTTGTCTCCACAGTCTTGTTGTGTCTCCAGATCCTTGTTCCTGACCATAGCTTTTCCTCCAGACTCCGCTCTTCTGTTCTCCTGACCTCGGCTACGTACGACCATCCGCACCTCTCCATTCCGACCTCGGCTAGCTCCTCGACGATCCGCTCCTCTCCAACACTGACCTTGGCTAAAGTACTACGACGATCCGCCTCTCTCCAATCCAGACCACGGCTAAGTACCTCCTACGATCCGCTACTCTCCAACACCGACCACGACAAGTATTACTGACCATCCTGACCTCTCCTACCCCGACCTGGCTTCCTCGACCAATCTACACTCCAGACGCGCCCACGCGGCTGTGGGTTGGTGTTATATCAAATCCCCACCTCGGCCTCGCGGTCACGCCTTGTTTGTGGTGAGCACACCGTTACAGTAATCACATTAACATTTAATGTGTAAGGGTAATAATCACTGGTGGCACAACCACATGAATAATACAATTAAAAACTACCATGAGCACAGACAAACAACTAAACAATAAATCAGTTGTAAAAACACAAAAACGTGACAATACAAACAAACCACAATGGGGGATGCCAAGATACTAACCGAGAAATGTGAAAGCGGGGCTGCAGTGCTGTGTGCTGATGTAGCACTCCAGACTGCACAGATCAACAGCTGGTCTTCCGTCCGCTTCAGCTTCCCGGCGATCTGGCACAAGCCAATGAATGGGTAGGCGCGCTGAACAGCCTCATCTGACCTCTATGCGTTTTGCAACTGCGTGCTTTGTCTGGCCCTGACGAAGAGTAGAGGTATTTGGGGTTGAGGTTGTTTCCCTTACTGATGTTGGTAGGGGGACGTTTGTGGGTCAGGCTGATGTCACCCTCTGATGCTGTTCGGAGTGTAGGACAGAGTAGTGGGGTGGGCGGGTGGGGGTAGAGGTAAAAGCACGGGGGTATTCGTATTTAGTCTGTCGTCTCTAGCTGATTCCTGTGTTTGTTACAGGGGGATTTTCCTGGATACGATTCTGCCCAAATATGACGTGAACGGAGTGAGACCCCCAATAGGACAGAGGACAAGGCTCAGTGCGGGTGATATCACACAGGCCCGGAAACTATACAAGTGTCCAGGTATTTATTATAAATATATAATAATTTATATATATATATATATATATATATATTCTCTTCAGCCCTTGTTGATCCGTGGCTTGATGACAGGCTTCTCTAATTCTTATAAATATATAAAACACACACACACACACATATAGATATCCCAGGGAGTGCTTACACTTATTTCGTTTGTACATATCTGCAACGATTGCTGTAGCTGGTATGAGCACCCTTCTGTTACCAAGTTGTCTTGAAAGTGAGTGCCATCATTATATTTATATACATAGTGTGTGTGTGTGTGTGTGTGTGTGTGTGTGTGTGTGTGTGTGTGTGTGTGTGTCGCAATCCAGTTCGGCCTCCTGGTGCCTGCAACTGCCAGGCTGGGCCTCTCTGAGGGCCTAGTGCACGTGAGCGCCACACCGACCCCAGTCACATGGTCCCCTTCAGCAGCGAATTGAGAACAACCGCCACTCGCTAAAGCCTCCTCTGGGCAGAACCTAGTAGGAGGTAACTAGCATGCCCACCTGAGCTAGTCTCCAGTTCGGCATCACGCGATCACGTGGAAACTCCTTCCGCAGCCCCGTCGCAGCATAGAACAGCCCAAGGAGCTGCTGCAGCCTGGGACCACGCCTCCTGTGGCAGCCTGGGACCGCTCCTCCCGCTGCAGCCTGGGACCACGCCTCCTGTGGCAGCCTGGGACCGCTCCTCCCGCTGCAGCCTGGGACCACGCCTCCTGTGGCAGCCTGGGACCGCTCCTCCCGCTGCAGCCTGGGACCGCTCCTCCCGCTGCAGCCTGGGACCGCGCCTCCTGTGGCAGCCTGGGACCACGCCTCCTGTGGCAGCCTGGGACCGCCCCTCCCGCTGCAGCCTGGGACCGCCACTCCCGCTGCAGCCTGGGACCGCGCCTCCTGTGGCAGCCTGGGACCGCCCCTCCCGCTGCAGCCTGGGACCGCGCCTCCTGCTGCAGCCTGGGACCGCGCCTCACACTGCAGCCTGGGACTGCGCCTCCCACTGCAGCTTGGTACCGCACTTCCCACTGCAGCCTGGGACCGCGCCTCACACTGCAGCCTGGGACTGCGCCTCCCACTGCAGCCTGGGACCGCGCCTCCTGCTGCAGCCTGGGACCGCGCCTCACACTGCAGCCTGGGACCGCGCCTCACACTGCAGCCTGGGACCGCGCCTCCCACTGCAGCCTGGGACCGCGCCTCCCGCTGCAGCCTGGGACCGCGCCTCCCACTGCAGCCTGGGACCGCGCCTCACACTGCAGCCTGGGACCGCGCCTCCTGCTGCAGGCTTGAGCTCAGGAACTCGCCATGTGACTTGCAGGGACAAACTTTAACCGAAGCAGCGCGGGGACCAGAAATACAATGTGAGGCGCGGAATGATCTTCCGCCACTCACTGCCTATATCCCCTTCCTCCCAGCCGGACACTTCCTCCCTGCTGAGCGTCACCGCTGGGGGGGGAGTCAGGAGAAGGGCGGAACGGGAGCCTGGGTCCAGCAGTCATGTTGCACTTAACGTAGGGCTCAATGCTTTCTTTTCGAGCAAGCTGAAGCGCTTTTTCAGCTCTAGTTTAAACTCTCTGCTGTTTATCCTGTAGTTGTTTTTTTTTTTTTTTGTTTTGTTAAACATTGTCTTTTGTTTGAAATAGTATTACTTTTCTGAAGCCAGGGTCACGTGTGATGTGTGAATGGCCCCAGATAGCATTAACTCAGCTCCCTTTTAATCACTCCAAGTCCTATAATATTTCCTCCACCATATTGGGAAAAGCAGCAGAATACAGATACTTGTGGATGGTATGTAGTGGCGATTTGTAGTTAGAAACAGGTAAAAAGAGATGGCCTCACCATGGGAGATTAACAGAGAAGTGTGCTGTACTCACTGTCTCCAGGGTGGAAAAGGAAGTGAGGGGCAGTGTGGGTAAAGGGAATAGTCTAGGGGCAGACTATCTCTGAACAAACAGGAGGGGGGGCAGACTAGCCCATTCTGGTGAGGATCTCAGAGGCTGCAGTAGCAGCTCACTGATTCCATGCCCGGAGGCAAGAAATGCAACATTGTTGCAAGCCACACAGGCACAGTATGTGTGCAAACTCCATGCAGCTGGGAATAAGAACTGACAGGCAGAAGCTGCAAAGGAGAGAGGGGGGTGAGTCAGAAAATTAGTTCTTGTTCCATGACAATTACATAGATTTGATAAAACCGAATGGTGAATAATGGAGGATACAGAAAGCAAAAAGGGAATAGCATGCTAAAGATAATCGGGGTGGGGGGTGGACATAGGTACATCACATAGTTAAGCAATAGATCAATTTGTATAACATATGTCTCGGTGTCATATTACAGTGCTGGTTTCTAATCCTTATGTAAACATTGTTTTGCTGTTCATTTCATAATAATAATAGCATGCTCTTGTATAGCACGGCTAGTTTTACGTAGCGCTTTACAGAGACATTTTGCAGGCGCAGGTCCCTGCCCCGTGGAGCTTACAATCTATGTATTTGGTGCTTGAGGCACAGGGAGATAAAGTAACTTGCGCAAGGTCACAAGGAGCCGACACCGGGAATTGAACCAGGTTCCCCTGCTTCAAGCTCTCAGTGCCAGTCAGTGTCTTTACTCACTGAGCCGCTCCTTCTCCACATTTCCTTGTGGCGAAGACGTTCTTTGATCAGGGGTCTTTGTCTGCGTTTTAGTCAGCCTTTTTCTCTCCATCTTCGCATTCAGATATAATTTGCAGAGAACTAATTGGCGATCATTCCTTGTGTCAAAACAGTTCAGCACGCTGCAGTCTTCAATCATGTGTTTCTTGTTAGTTATGATATAGTCCACTTAGAGTCTATTTATAATCGACTGGTTGATGTGGCATTCTCGTAAATGTTCCTTATTATATCAATGTACGCTTCTTCTAAACGCTGTCCTAATGCATTGAAAACAGCTGAGGTGTAGACAGAATCACTTGCTTTCTCACAATCAACAGATCCGAAGTTGAACGGCAGAGCACATTTATTACTTATTGTGCAACTTGGATGTGGTGCATTGTGTTATATCCAATGTATCTTTAGTTGGGTAGTTACTTTACCACACAACTTGAATGTACTCATAGTATTGAATATACACTTGGTGTATCTACATGCTTTATTGATTGAAAGCCCATGCTCTTGTGTACGATGGACTTTTTCCTCTCTATTATGCCCTAGTGTCATGGTTAACAGGGATAACATACGCAACATCACGATGGCTACTGTACTACGGGGCTTATATACCTATGTTTTAAAAGGGTCGAGGATAGTTCTACCCATCTGAGTACCTACGCAGTCGTTAAGGGGTTAAGTCGACTCCCAACTATTTTGTATTTCTTTTGTTTTGAGCGTTCAGAGGATCCGCACTATATATAGTCCGGGTGACATCACCCCGTTGCACCACGCGTCACCCGAGGACAGAGATCCATGGTTCTGGCATATGAGGGGATTGTTATAAAGGGCTAAGCGCATATAGCGGCCGTTATCACGGCTTGAGGAAGGGCCAGGAAGGCCCGAAGCATTGTCCCAGTTACATCAGGGTGTGTATTTGGACCCAATACTGATTAGATGTATTTTGTGCTGTATATTTGTTTTTAACTCCATATATATTTTCTGTAATAACACCCATTTTTTATATAATGTGTATAAATGTATATAACGTAATAACGTATGTTTTTTCTAATTGAGGCTACTCTGGATTGCAGCGTGTTGCCTCTTCAGTATTTTGTGAATAATTTTTGTGCTGGTGCCACGGCGGCCTTCATGACGAGGAGACCACCTATTTCTCTGAGCACACATCTAACATATCTTGTTCCTTCCGCTACCTTTATCTCCTTCACAGTACTGCCTGCTATCCTCTGTGAAATCCTGCTTGTTCTCCCGGCTGGGCAACGACCAGGACCTTTAGAAACCCTTAAATAGAAGCGCACGCTCTAGAGCAGAGGTGCGCAAACTGGGGGGGGGGGGGGGCGCGACCCCCATGGGGGAACGCAACATTTTTTTGGGGGGGGGGCGTGGGCAGTTGCAGAGGTCCCGCGCTCTCCCCCTAGGCATTTAAATTAAATTACGGGAGAGCAACGCGCGAGGCCTCTGCAACCTCTACTTACCGAGGTTCAGCCGGCTCCAGGACGTGTTACCATGGCAACGTGACGTCAATTGCCACGTGGGGTCATGTGACATCACGGTTGCTACAGTAACGCGACGTCAATTGCCGCCGCAGGGGGTAAGCAGGGGGGCGCACCAAGGAGGAAAGCATGCACGGGGGGGGGGCACAAAAAGTTTGCGCACCCCTGCTCTAGAGTGTAGCAAATGTGAATACAATGAACTAAGTACAATAGAGTGAATGCACTCACAACGATAGATTCAAAATTGTCCATAGAGCCTCAGCCCGCGCTCCTCCGCGCCGACGCTGAGGCTCGCCTTCCCAGTCAGCAGCGATCCCATGGACTGGCAGGCGAGCCAGCGTGCGCGATCGGGTGGCGGGGCACTGACGTCGCTGGGCCAATAGCCCACAACGCACGGACATCAACGTCATGGCGCCGCGACGTTGACGCTGCTTTGCTGTGATTGGAGGTTTTCAGCCGACAGCGCGCTGAAAAACAGCATTGGCTGTCGGCTGAAAAGCCCAACTCGTCAGCACGCCTGCGGCCGCTCGCATGAGTCCCCTCTCAAGACATCCTCATTGAGGATGCCGGGGCTCAGCGCGGAGCGTCCGCACGGCTCACCGCGGCCTGTCCTTCCATGGACGCAGCCTTAGAAAGAAGTGATTGCCGTAGTCTTCGGATAATGTGTCACTGGCGTTTTTTGTTTGCCTTCCCCTGGATCAATATACTTTAATGCAAATATAGGATTGAGTATCTGTCGTCTAAATTTAGCATAGGTTGAACTCGATGGATATTGTCTTTTTTCAACCTCATCTACTATGTAACCAGGGTATCTAATAACGGGTATCCAAGGCTCAGCACCCAGCAGTGGTTTCATATTTTGTGACTGTGCCGCCACCCCCTTTTTCGTGCTCCCCTAATATTATAGGAATTTGACCCCCTCCCCCATTTTGTACATTTTTTTGCAATTTGTTTAATAGAATTCAAGCCGGGGGTCTCCGGAGCGGAACCCCATTCATTTCAGTCCCGGGGAGCCCCCTGCTTCCAGAGATTCTTACCTTCGTTGGGAGGGGGGGGGGGGGGTTGCAGGTAGCCAATCCGGCTTGGCTATGCGGTCCATGTAATGGCTGCTCTTCAAAGCTCCCTGGTCCTGTGGTATAATAGGAAGCCGTGACGTCATCCTGTGCGGCTCCTATTGGCCCACGTGACTGTGGGCTTTACACAACACCAAATATGGGCACCACCTACGTAGTTAAGTATCTCTGGAAGCAGGGGCTCCCCCTGAGCTGAAATGAATGGGGTTCAGCACCAGCGACCCCCAGCTTCAATCCCGCTTGGATTGCTCCTCAAATCCATACCAGTGTATCCTTACAACCTCTTCCTCTCCTCCCTGGTAGTGATGTTGTGTATTTCAGTTCTCGGTTGTAGATTGTGACTGATGGTGACGTCTGCCCTCTCCAAACGTACAGAATGATGCTGAAGAGTGTCTGCCTCCCTCACTACTGGGCCTAGTGCTCAGGAGGAAACTAATATAGTTTGAGTAATAAACCAAGTCACTTAAAGTAATAGTTTGGCAAATGTATGTATATCTTTATTTATATAGCGCCATTAATGTACATAGCGCTTCACAGCAGTAATACACGGGACCATCATATAGATAACAAATAATACAAATAACACATAATGGGAAGAAGTGCTTCAGACATAAATGTGACACTTAGGAAAAGGAGACCCTGCCCCGAAGAGCTCACAATCTAATGCCATTAATAGGTTTTGCACATTAACCCCAAACCAAATTTGTAAGAGAAACAACATAACAATCTTTAGTCTAAGTGGTACCTGTATATTTAAGATGTCATTTTAAATCCAGTTTGGAGTGTGTAGACGAGGGCCCATATTAACTCTTGTACATGTAATTAATTTAATTAAAATGCTCCCAGGCTGTGCTGCACAGATGCAGGAAGGGGAGGTCATTCCATAGGAAGACACAACGGTGTAAATCCTCACGTGGTGATTGGACCATAGATGTGGAAAATGGGCTGTGAATAGCCTTCCAAATTCCCTATCTAACTAAATAAAGAGTACCACTAATGAGCACATTGACATGTCTCAGACAGGTCTACGTCTCAGACAGATTCATCTAACTAATTAACATACAAGTCGTATAGGAAATTCTCCACAGTGGGAAGGTCCAGTCTCAGATGGGTGAATCCAGGCACGATGATCCGGTATCCCAGGCACGATGATCCGGTATCCCAGGCACGATGATCCGGTATCCCAGGCACACTGATCCGGTATCCCAGGCACACTGATCCTGTATCCCAGGCACACTGATCCAGTATCCCAGGCACCCTGATCCGGTATCCCAGGCACACTGATCCTGTATCCCAGGCACACTGATCCGGTATCCCAGGCACACTGATCCTGTATCCCAGGCACACTGATCCAGTATCCCAGGCACCCTGATCCGGTATCCCAGGCACACTGATCCGGTATCCCAGAAACACTGATCCGGTATCCCAGACACACTGATCCGGTATCCCAGGCACACTGATCCGGTATCCCAGGCACACTGATCCGGTTTCCCAGGCACACTGAACCGGTATCACAGGCACACTTCCGGTATTCCAGGCACACGGATCCGGTATCCCAGGCACACTGATCCGGTATCCAAGGCACACTGATCCGGTATCCCAGGCACACTGATCCGGTATCCCAGGCACACTGATCCGGTATCCCAGGCACACTGATCCAGTATCCCAGGCACACTGATCCGGTATCCCAGGCACACTGATCCGTTATCCCAGGCACACTTCCGGTATTCCAGGCACACTGATCCGGTATCCCAGGCACACTGATCCGGTATCCCAGGCACACTGATCCGTTATCCCAGGCACACGGATCCGGTATCCCAGGCACACGGATCCGGTATCCCAGGCACACGGATCCGGTATCCCAGGCACACTGATCCGGTATCCAAGGCACACTGATCCGGTATCCCAGGCACACTGATCCGGTATCCCAGGCACACTGATCCGGTATCCCAGGCACACTGATCCAGTATCCCAGGCACACTGATCCGTTATCCCAGGCACACTTCCGGTATTCCAGGCACACTGATCCGGTATCCCAGGCACACTGATCCGGTATCCAAGGCACACTGATGCGGTATCCCAGGCACACTGATCCGGTATCCCAGGCACACTGATCCGGTATCCCAAGCACCCTGATCCTGTATTCCAGGCACACTGATCCGGTATCCCAGGCACACTGATCCGGTATCCCAGGCACACGGATCCGGTATCCCAGGCACACGGATCCGGTATCCCAGGCACACTGATCCGGTATCCCAGGCACACTGATCCGGTATCCCAGGCACACTGATCCGTTATCCCAGGCACACTTCCGGTATTCCAGGCACACTGATCCTGTATTCCAGGCACACTGATCCGGTATCCCAGGCACACTTCCGGTATCCCAGGCACACGGATCCGGTATCCCAGGCACACTGATCCGGTATCCAAGGCACACTGATCCGGTATCCCAGGCACACTGATCCGGTATCCAAGGCACACTGATCCGGTATCCCAGGCACACTGATCCGGTATCCCAGGCACACTGATCCGGTATCCCAGGCACACTGATCCGGTATCCCAGGCACACTGATCCGGTATCCCAGGCACACTGATCCGGTATCCCAGGCACACGGATCCGGTATCCCAGGCACACTGATCCGGTATCCCAGGCACACTGATCCGGTATCCCAGGCACACTGATCCGGTATCCCAGGCACACTGATCCGGTATCCCAGAAACACTGATCCGGTATCCCAGAAACACTGATCCGGTATCCCAGGCACACTGATCCGGTATCCAAGGCACACTGATGCGGTATCCCAGGCACACTGATCCGGTATCCCAGGCACACTGATCCGGTATCCCAAGCACCCTGATCCTGTATTCCAGGCACACTGATCCGGTATCCCAGGCACACTGATCCGGTATCCCAGGCACACTGATCCGTTATCCCAGGCACACGGATCCGGTATCCCAGGCACACGGATCCGGTATCCCAGGCACACGGATCCGGTATCCCAGGCACACTGATCCGGTATCCAAGGCACACTGATCCGGTATCCCAGGCACACTGATCCGGTATCCCAGGCACACTGATCCGGTATCCCAGGCACACTGATCCAGTATCCCAGGCACACTGATCCGGTATCCCAGGCACACTGATCCGTTATCCCAGGCACACTTCCGGTATTCCAGGCACACGGATCCGGTATCCCAGGCACACTGATCCGGTATCCCAGGCACACTGATCCGGTATCCAAGGCACACTGATGCGGTATCCCAGGCACACTGATCCGGTATCCCAGGCACACTGATCCGGTATCCCAAGCACCCTGATCCTGTATTCCAGGCACACTGATCCGGTATCCCAGGCACACTGATCCGGTATCCCAGGCACACTGATCCGTTATCCCAGGCACACGGATCCGGTATCCCAGGCACACGGATCCGGTATCCCAGGCACACTGATCCGGTATCCCAGGCACACTGATCCGGTATCCCAGGCACACTGATCCGTTATCCCAGGCACACTGAACCGGTATCACAGGCACACTTCCGGTATTCCAGGCACACGGATCCGGTATCCCAGGCACACTGATCCGGTATCCAAGGCACACTGATCCGGTATCCCAGGCACACTGATCCGGTATCCCAGGCACACTGATCCGGTATCCCAGGCACACTGATCCAGTATCCCAGGCACACTGATCCGGTATCCCAGGCACACTGATCCTGTATTCCAGGCACACTGATCCGGTATCCCAGGCACACTTCCGGTATCCCAGGCACACGGATCCGGTATCCCAGGCACACTGATCCGGTATCCAAGGCACACTGATCCGGTATCCCAGGCACACTGATCCGGTATCCAAGGCACACTGATCCGGTATCCCAGGCACACTGATCCGGTATCCCAGGCACACTGATCCGGTATCCCAGGCACACTGATCCGGTATCCCAGGCACACTGATCCGGTATCCCAGGCACACTGATCCGGTATCCCAGGCACACGGATCCGGTATCCCAGGCACACTGATCCGGTATCCCAGGCACACTGATCCGGTATCCCAGGCACACTGATCCGGTATCCCAGGCACACTGATCCGGTATCCCAGAAACACTGATCCGGTATCCCAGAAACACTGATCCGGTATCCCAGGCACACTGATCCGGTATCCAAGGCACACTGATGCGGTATCCCAGGCACACTGATCCGGTATCCCAGGCACACTGATCCGGTATCCCAAGCACCCTGATCCTGTATTCCAGGCACACTGATCCGGTATCCCAGGCACACTGATCCGGTATCCCAGGCACACTGATCCGTTATCCCAGGCACACGGATCCGGTATCCCAGGCACACGGATCCGGTATCCCAGGCACACGGATCCGGTATCCCAGGCACACTGATCCGGTATCCAAGGCACACTGATCCGGTATCCCAGGCACACTGATCCGGTATCCCAGGCACACTGATCCGGTATCCCAGGCACACTGATCCAGTATCCCAGGCACACTGATCCGGTATCCCAGGCACACTGATCCGTTATCCCAGGCACACTTCCGGTATTCCAGGCACACGGATCCGGTATCCCAGGCACACTGATCCGGTATCCCAGGCACACTGATCCGGTATCCAAGGCACACTGATGCGGTATCCCAGGCACACTGATCCGGTATCCCAGGCACACTGATCCGGTATCCCAAGCACCCTGATCCTGTATTCCAGGCACACTGATCCGGTATCCCAGGCACACTGATCCGGTATCCCAGGCACACTGATCCGTTATCCCAGGCACACGGATCCGGTATCCCAGGCACACGGATCCGGTATCCCAGGCACACTGATCCGGTATCCCAGGCACACTGATCCGGTATCCCAGGCACACTGATCCGTTATCCCAGGCACACTGAACCGGTATCACAGGCACACTTCCGGTATTCCAGGCACACGGATCCGGTATCCCAGGCACACTGATCCGGTATCCAAGGCACACTGATCCGGTATCCCAGGCACACTGATCCGGTATCCCAGGCACACTGATCCGGTATCCCAGGCACACTGATCCAGTATCCCAGGCACACTGATCCGGTATCCCAGGCACCCTGATCCGGTATCCCAGGCACACTGATCCGTTATCCCAGGCACACTTCCGGTATTCCAGGCACACGGATCCGGTATCCCAGGCACACTGATCCGGTATCCCAGGCACACTGATCCGGTATCCAAGGCACACTGATGCGGTATCCCAGGCACACTGATCCGGTATCCCAGGCACACTGATCCGGTATCCCAAGCACCCTGATCCTGTATTCCAGGCACACTGATCCGGTATCCCAGGCACACTGATCCGGTATCCCAGGCACACTGATCCGTTATCCCAGGCACACGGATCCGGTATCCCAGGCACACGGATCCGGTATCCCAGGCACACTGATCCGGTATCCCAGGCACACTGATCCGGTATCCCAGGCACACTGATCCTGTATCCCAGGCACACTGATCCAGTATCCCAGGCACCCTGATCCGGTATCCCAGGCACACTGATCCTGTATCCCAGGCACACTGATCCGGTATCCCAGGCACACTGATCCTGTATCCCAGGCACACTGATCCTGTATCCCAGGCACACTGATCCGGTATCCCAGGCACACTGATCCGGTATCCCAGAAACACTGATCCGGTATCCCAGAAACACTGATCCGGTATCCCAGGCACCCTGATCCAGTATCCCAGGCACACTGATCCTGTATCCCAGGCACACTGATCCGGTATCCCAGGCACACTGATCCGGTATCCCAGGCACACTGATCCGGTATCCCAGGCACACTGATCCGGTATCCCAGGCACACTGATCCGGTATCCCAGGCACACTGATCCGGTTTCCCAGGCACACTGAACCGGTATCCCAGGCACACTTCCGGTATTCCAGGCACACGGATCCGGTATCCCAGGCACACTGATCCGGTATCCAAGGCACACTGATCCGGTATCCCAGGCACACTGATCCGGTATCCCAGGCACACTGATCCAGTATCCCAGGCACACTGATCCGGTATCCCAGGCACACTGATCCGTTATCCCAGGCACACTTCCGGTATTCCAGGCACACGGATCCGGTATCCCAGGCACACTGATCCGGTATCCCAGGCACACTGATCCGGTATCCAAGGCACACTGATGCGGTATCCCAGGCACACTGATCCGGTATCCCAGGCACACTGATCCGGTATCCCAAGCACCCTGATCCTGTATTCCAGGCACACTGATCCGGTATCCCAGGCACACTGATCCGGTATCCCAGGCACACTGATCCGTTATCCCAGGCACACGGATCCGGTATCCCAGGCACACGGATCCGGTATCCCAGGCACACGGATCCGGTATCCCAGGCACACTGATCCGGTATTCCAGGCACACTGATCCGGTATCCCAGGCACACTGATCCGGTATCCCAGGCACACTGATCCGGTATCCAAGGCACACTGATCCGGTATCCAAGGCACACTGATCCGGTATCCCAGGCACACTGATCCGGTATCCCAGGCACACTGATCCGGTATCCCAGGCACACTGATCCAGTATCCCAGGCACACTGATCCGTTATCCCAGGCACACTTCCGGTATTCCAGGCACACGGATCCGGTATCCCAGGCACACTGATCCGGTATCCCAGGCACACTGATCCGGTATCCAAGGCACACTGATGCGGTATCCCAGGCACACTGATCCGGTATCCCAGGCACACTGATCCGGTATCCCAAGCACCCTGATCCTGTATTCCAGGCACACTGATCCGGTATCCCAGGCACACTGATCCGGTATCCCAGGCACACGGATCCGGTATCCCAGGCACACGGATCCGGTATCCCAGGCACACTGATCCGGTATCCCAGGCACACTGATCCGGTATCCCAGGCACACTGATCCGTTATCCCAGGCACACTGATCCTGTATTCCAGGCACACGGATCCGGTATCCCAGGCACACGGATCCGGTATCCCAGGCACACTGATCCGGTATCCAAGGCACACTGATCCGGTATCCCAGGCACACTGATCCGGTATCCAAGGCACACTGATCCGGTATCCCAGGCACACTGATCCGGTATCCCAGGCACACTGATCCGGTATCCCAGGCACACTGATCCGGTATCCCAGGCACACTGATCCGGTATCCCAGGCACACTGATCCGGTATCCCAGGCACACGGATCCGGTATCCCAGGCACACTGATCCGGTATCCCAGGCACACTGATCCGGTATCCCAGGCACACTGATCCGGTATCCCAGGCACACTGATCCGGTATCCAAGGCACACTGATCCGGTATCCCAGAAACACTGATCCGGTATCCCAGGCACACTGATCCGGTATCCAAGGCACACTGATGCGGTATCCCAGGCACACTGATCCGGTATCCCAGGCACACTGATCCGGTATCCCAAGCACCCTGATCCTGTATTCCAGGCACACTGATCCGGTATCCCAGGCACACTGATCCGGTATCCCAGGCACACTGATCCGTTATCCCAGGCACACGGATCCGGTATCCCAGGCACACTGATGCGGTATCCCAGGCACACTGATCCGGTATCCCAAGCACCCTGATCCTGTATTCCAGGCACACTGATCCGGTATCCCAGGCACACTGATCCGTTATCCCAGGCACACGGATCCGGTATCCCAGGCACACGGATCCGGTATCCCAGGCACACTGATCCGGTATCCCAGGCACACTGATCCGGTATCCCAGGCACACTGATCCGTTATCCCAGGCACACTTCCGGTATTCCAGGCACACTGATCCTGTATTCCAGGCACACTGATCCGGTATCCCAGGCACACTGATCCTGTATTCCAGGCACACGGATCCGGTATCCCAGGCACACGGATCCGGTATCCCAGGCACACTGATCCGGTATCCAAGGCACACTGATCCGGTATCCCAGGCACAGTGATCCGGTATCCAAGGCACACTGATCCGGTATCCCAGGCACACTGATCCGGTATCCCAGGCACACTGATCCGGTATCTCAGGCACACTGATCCGGTATCCCAGGCACACTGATCCGGTATCCCAGGCACACTGATCCGGTATCCCAGGCACACGGATCCGGTATCCCAGGCACACGGATCCGGTATCCCAGGCACACTGATCCGGTATCCCAGGCACACTGATCCGGTATCCCAGGCACACTGATCCGGTATCCCAGGCACACTGATCTGGTATCCAAGGCACACTGATCCGGTATCCCAGAAACACTGATCCGGTATCCCAGGCACACTGATCCGGTATCCCAGGCACACTGATCCGGTATCCCAGGCACACTGATCCGGTATCCCAAGCACCCTGATCCTGTATTCCAGGCACACTGATCCGGTATCCCAGGCACACCGATCCGGTATCCCAGGCACACCGATCCGGTATCCCAGAAACACTGATCCGGTATCCCAGGCACCCTGATCCAGTATCCCAGGCACACTGATCCTGTATCCCAGGCACACTGATCCGGTATCCCAGGCACACTGATCCGGTATTCCAGGCACACGGATCCGGTATCCCAGGCACACTGATCCGGTATCCCAGGCACACTGATCCGGTATCCAAGGCACACTGATGCGGTATCCCAGGCACACTGATCCGGTATCCCAGGCACACTGATCCGGTATCCCAGGCACCCTGATCCTGTATTCCAGGCACACTGATCCGGTATCCCAGGCACACTGATCCGGTATCCCAGGCACACTGATCCGTTATCCCAGGCACACGGATCCGGTATCCCAGGCACACGGATCCGGTATCCCAGGCACACTGATCCGGTATCCCAGGCACACTGATCCGTTATCCCAGGCACACTTCCGGTATTCCAGGCACACTGATCCTGTATTCCAGGCACACTGATCCGGTATCCCAGGCACACTGATCCTGTATTCCAGGCACACGGATCCGGTATCCCAGGCACACGGATCCGGTATCCCAGGCACACTGATCCGGTATCCAAGGCACACTGATCCGGTATCCCAGGCACACTGATCCGGTATCCAAGGCACACTGATCCGGTATCCCAGGCACACTGATCCGGTATCCCAGGCACACTGATCCGGTATCCCAGGCACACTGATCCGGTATCCCAGGCACACTGATCCGGTATCCCAGGCACACTGATCCGGTATCCCAGGCACACGGATCCGGTATCCCAGGCACACTGATCCGGTATCCCAGGCACACTGATCCGGTATCCCAGGCACACTGATCCGGTATCCCAGGCACACTGATCCGGTATCCAAGGCACACTGATCCGGTATCCCAGGCACACTGATCCGGTATCCCAGGCACACTGATCCGGTATCCCAAGCACCCTGATCCTGTATTCCAGGCACACTGATCCGGTATCCCAGGCACACCGATCCGGTATCCCAGGCACACCGATCCGGTATCCCAGAAACACTGATCCGGTATCCCAGGCACCCTGATCCAGTATCCCAGGCACACTGATCCTGTATCCCAGGCACACTGATCCGTTATCCCAGGCACACGGATCCGGTATCCCAGGCACACTGATCCTGTATCCCAGGCACCCTGATCCGGTATCCCAGGCACCCTGATCCGGTATCCCAGGCACACTGATCCGGTATCCCAGGCACACTGATCCGGTATCCCAGGCACACTGATCCGGTATCCCAGGCACACTGATCCGGTATCCCAGGCACACTGATCCGGTATCCCAGGCACACTGATCCGGTATCCCAGGCACACTGATCCGGTATCCCAGGCACACTTCCGATATTCCAGGCACACGGATCCTGTATCCCAGGCACACTGATCCGGTATCCAAGGCACACTGATCCGGTATCCCAGGCACACTGATCCGGTATCCAAGGCACACTGATCCGGTATCCCAGGCACACTGATCCGTTATCCCAGGCACACTTCCGGTATTCCAGGCACACGGATCCGGTATCCCAGGCACACTGATCCGGTATCCCAGGCACACGGATCCGGTATCCCAGGCACACTGATCCGTTATCCCAGGCACACTTCCGGTATTCCAGGCACACTGATCCTGTATTCCAGGCACACTGATCCGGTATCCCAGGCACACTGATCCTGTATTCCAGGCACACGGATCCGGTATCCCAGGCACACGGATCCGGTATCCCAGGCACACTGATCCGGTATCCAAGGCACACTGATCCGGTATCCCAGGCACACTGATCCGGTATCCCAGGCACACTGATCCGTTATCCCAGGCACACTTCCGGTATTCCAGGCACACTGATCCGGTATCCCAGGCACACTGATCCGGTATCCCAGGCACACTGATCCGGTATCCCAAGCACACTGATCCGGTATCCCAGGCACACTGATCCGGTATCCCAGGCACACTGATCCGTTATCCCAGGCACACTTCCGGTATTCCAGGCACACTGATCCGGTATCCCAGGCACACTGATCCGGTATCCCAGGCACACTGATCCGGTATCCCAAGCACCCTGATCCTGTATTCCAGGCACACTGATCCGGTATCCCAGGCACACCGATCCGGTATCCCAGGCACACCGATCCGGTATCCCAGAAACACTGATCCGGTATCCCAGGCACACTGATCCGGTATCCCAGGCACACTGATCCGGTATCCCAGGCTCACTGATCCGGTATCCCAGGCACACTGATCCTGTATTCCAGGCTCACTGATCCGGTATCCCAGGCACACTGATCCGGTATCCCAGGCACACTGATCCGGTATCCCAGGCACACTGATCCGGTATCCCAGGCACCCTGATCCGGTATCCCAGGCACACTGATCCTGTATTCCAGGCTCACTGATCCGGTATCCCAGGCACACTGATCCGGTATCCCAGGCTCACTGATCCGGTATCCCAGGCACACTGATCCTGTATTCCAGGCTCACTGATCCGGTATCCCAGGCACACTGATCCGGTATCCCAGGCACACTGATCCGGTATCCCAGGCACACTGATCCGGTATCCCAGGCACCCTGATCCGGTATCCCAGGCACACTGATCCGGTATCCCAGGCACACTGATCCGGTAGAGGGCAGTGTTTAATATCCAACGCAAGTACTACACGACTAGGAACAAATTAAAAAGTTAAATATACAGTATATAACATAAAGCTGAAAAGGATCTCTTAGGTGCTGCAGTCTTCAGGTTACATCCAGATCTGAAGTGTCCTGGTAAAACTGTGCAGTCTTAAGCGCTTACTGAAAGAGGAATGAATCACTGCAGGGGCATATTCAAGAAACTAGTCAGAGTGAGGGTTAAGGCAAAAACTCACGAAAACCTCCCTACTGGGAATATTACCCAAATAATATATATATAGCTAGTCCTTAGCTATACTACTAATGGGCTCCAATACAGAGCTCAAGTGTAGAGCACAGTGGTTTTCAACATTTTTTTTGTTAAGGAACCCTATCATTATAACGTGAAATTCTGCAAACCCCCCAACCCTCTCTAATAGCGCGTCTGAGATCAGATGCATTGTAAGGAACCCCAACCCTCTCTAATAGCGTGTCTGTGATCAGATACATTGTAAGGAACCCCAACCCTCTCTATAAATAGGTCTGAGATCAGATGCATTGTAAGGAACCCCAACCCTCTCTATAAATAGGTCTGAGATCAGATGCATTGTAAGGAACCCTAACCCTCTCTAATAGCGTGTCTGAGATCAGATGCATTGTAAGGAACCCCAACCCTCTCTAATAGCGTGTCTGAGATCAGATACATTGTAAGGAACCCCAACCCTCTCTAATAGCGTGTCTGAGATCAGATGCATTGTAAGGAACCCCAACCCTCTCTAATAGTGTGTCTGAGATCAGATGCATTGTAAGGAACCCCAACCCTCTCTATAAATAGGTCTGAGATCAGATGCATTGTAAGGAGCCCCAACCCTCTCTATAAACAGGTCTGAGATCAGATGCATTGTAAGGAACCCCATCCCTCTCTAATAGCGTGTCTGAGATCAGATGCATTGTAAGGAACCCCAACCCTCTCTATAAATAGGTCTGAGATCAGATGCATTGTAAGGAACCCTAACCATCTCTAATAGCCCGTCTGAAATCAGATGCATTGTAAGGAACCCCAACCCTCTCTAATAGCGCGTCTGAAATCAGATGCATTGTAAGGAACCCCAACCCTCTCTAATAGCACGTCTGAGATCAGATGCATTGTAAGGAACCCCAACCCTCTCTAATAGTGTGTCTGTGATCAGATGCATTGTAAGGAACCCTAACCCTCTCTAATAGCGTGTCTGAAATCAGATGCATTGTAAGGAACCCCAACCCTCTCTAATAGCGCGTCTGAAATCAGATGCATTGTAAGGAACCCCAACCCTCTCTAATAGCACGTCTGAGATCAGATGCATTGTAAGGAACCCCAACCCTCTCTAATAGTGTGTCTGTGATCAGATGCATTGTAAGGAACCCTAACCCTCTCTAATAGCGTGTCTGAAATCAGATGCATTGTAAGGAACCCCAACCCTCTCTAATAGCGCGTCTGAAATCAGATACATTGTAAGGAACCCCAACCCTCTCTAATAGCGCGTCTGAAATCAGATGCATTGTAAGGAACCCCAACCCTCTCTAATAGCACGTCTGAGATCAGATGCATTGTAAGGAACCCCAACCCTCTCTAATAGTGTGTCTGTGATCAGATGCATTGTAAGGAACCCCAACCCTCTCTAATAGTGTGTCTGTGATCAGATGCATTGTAAGGAACCCCAACCCTCTCTAATAGCCCGTCTGAAATCAGATGCATTGTAAGGAACCCCAACCCTCTCTAATAGCGCGTCTGAGATCAGATGCATTGTAAGGAACCCCAACCCTCTCTAATAGCGCGTCTGAGATCAGATGCATTGTAAGGAACCCCAACCCTCTCTAATAGCGTGTCTGAGATCAGATGCATTGTAAGGAACCCCAACCCTCTCTAATAGTGTGTCTGAGATCAGATGCATTGTAAGGAACCCCAACCCTCTCTATAAATAGGTCTGAGATCAGATGCATTGTAAGGAGCCCCAACCCTCTCTAATAGCGCATCTGAGGTCAGATGCATTGTAAGGAACCCCAACCCTCTCTAATAGCGCGTCTGAGATCTAATGCATTGTAAGGAACCCCAACCCTCTCTAATAGCGCGTCTGAGATCAGATGCATTGTAAATTCTTCTGTATTTGGTACAATTTTCAATTGACCAGAAAATTGCAGAGAACCCTTTAGAGATGCCCGGGAACCCATGGCTTCCTAGGAACCCTGGTTGAAAAACACTGGTATAGCAGCTACTCAACTTGTAGGATTCATTACACAAGGAGTTTACCTCCTGCATACGATACATCTGTGTTGCCAGTCACACAACCCTCAGCTGACTGACTTGTCTGTCTGTGAATGTGAGGGCTTCAGTGTATATTAATAATGTATTTGAACAATACAAAACGCATGGTACTGCTAATTAGCATGTATACATTATGTTCATTTAAATACACTTTTGAATATTGTGACACCTGAAGATCACTTCCTTGTTATACAGACCAGGGGTTGCCTTGTGTTACTGGTCTTCTAATATTTGTGCGAGGAACAGACGGGGTGATCTGAATACTGGCACACTATTGTAGACTGCCACCTAGCTTCCCAGCCGTTACACAAACATACTGCAGCATAGCAAATGAATGCACATTGATACACAGTGCAATTCATTGTATGCCCGGCAATAGAATTTCTAACCTCTCAGCTGTTTAAAGGGAATTTCCTACAGCTCTGTGAACATAGCACTATTTGCACTTCCAATCCACTCAAATGGCTACAGTAGTTTACACATACTTTAGACGTACTCTTATGCGCCAATAGGGGGGTTACACTTGTACTCCAACCTCTCTTTAGGAAAAGTGCACAGCCTTTTATTGTTGATCCCTTGTCTTGTTTGAGTTCTTCTTAGTGTTTGCTTCTTCCCAATAAGAAGTCACTGCTCCTTCTTCTTCACCATATCACAGTACACACACACACACACACACACGTGTGTGGGCGCGTATTGCAGACAGCCATCGACCTGGGCCTCCTCCTCTTTCAGCGCCGGGATGTCACGTGGAGACGCGTTTCCAGGACAGCGCGACGGCATGTTGTCATGGCAACGTGTCGCCATGTGACTTTGCGGTGTTGTTGACCGCTGTAGGAGGAGGAGGAGGGAGATGCTGCAGGAGAAGGTAAGAGACCTTTAGGCCTCGGGCATGGCCTGCACTTATGCACTGACCCGTGCTGAGGCGCGCTCTCACTTACCAGTGAGCCCCTGCAGCCGCAATGAGAGCGGCTTTAGTAGGGTCTCACCTACGCTTCCGCAAGCGTGCGGAAGCGTAGGTCTTAGGAGAATTTTACATTTGCGCGCTCACGGGAGCGCAGGGCCGGTCACTTGAGCGGTTCGCCCAATGAGGGCGAACCAGCTCCGTGACGTCACTGGCCCGCCCCCCGACACGCCCCCGGACAGCGCGCTAACCAAGGCCGCACCTCCGCATGGGCTGAGTCACCATGGACTCAGCCTTACAGCGGCCCCAAGCTCTCCTCCGGCAACCAGTTTAATTGTTGTGGGGAAGAGAGCGAGGCCTCTGTATCAGCAGCACCGGCCCACTGGGGCAAACCCGAACCCCCTATAGGGCAATCCGCCCCAGTGTGTATGTGTGTGTATATATATATATATGTATATGTACCCCTGAATTGGGTCCACTTAGGGACCGAAACATCAGGCTACCCAGTGTTGTAGGGAATAATAAACCACCTTTTTTCACCTTATTGATGTGTCCTTGTGCTGGTAATAACATCCCCTGCGGGATCATCCTTTTGTATTAACTATGATTTGTCTGTCACCCATGGAGTAGTCCTTTTGGGCATGTTACCCTAGACGAGTGTGTGTCCATCCATAAATATATATATATATCCATAAATATATATATCTATATATATATATATGCAAATATAGCTGTATGCTCATCTGCATGTCTTAGGCAGGTCTGCAACCCCGCCTTTCCCCATTATCACCCAGCATACAGCACTTCCACTGCAGCAAGGGATTCTGGGAAATGACATGCAAATGAGCACACAGTGTCACTTTTTGCCTCAATAACCATTTTTAACATGGTTCCCTATAGGCTTAAGCTTGCTGCATGGTCACAGCTTTGAGCACAGCCAGGGTTAAGGTGCATACCCAGAAAACCACCCACAGACAGCTGTTTCGACCTTGATGGGTCTCATCAGTGTGGGGTTGATTTTACTGGGATGCAAGAGAGGCTTATGGGATAGGCCAAACCATAATACTGAGTTAAGTTATGGTGAGTAAAAAAAGTGACAAAAACCCTCCACAGGAAAGCAAATATGCAAATATAGCTGTATGCTCATCTGCATGTCTTAGGCAGGTCTGCAACCCCGCCTTTCCCCATTATCACCCAGCATACAGCACTTCCACTGCAGCAAGGGATTCTGGGAAATGACATGCAAATGAGCACACAGTGTCACTTTTTGCCTCAATAACCATTTTTAACATGGTTCCCTATAGGCTTAAGCTTGCTGCATGGTCACAGCTTTGAGCACAGCCAGGGTTAAGGTGCATACCCAGAAAACCACCCACAGACAGCTGTTTCGACCTTGATGGGTCTCATCAGTGTGGGGTTGATTTTACTGGGATGCAAGAGAGGCTTATGGGATAGGCCAAACCATAATACTGAGTTAAGTTATGGTGAGTAAAAAAAGTGACAAAAACCCTCCACAGGAAAGCAAATATGCAAATATAGCTGTATGCTCATCTGCATGTCTTAGGCAGGTCTGCAACCCCGCCTTTCCCCATTATCACCCAGCATACAGCACTTCCACTGCAGCAAGGGATTCTGGGAAATGACATGCAAATGAGCACACAGTGTCACTTTTTGCCTCAATAACCATTTTTAACATGGTTCCCTATAGGCTTAAGCTTGCTGCATGGTCACAGCTTTGAGCACAGCCAGGGTTAAGGTGCATACCCAGAAAACCACCCACAGACAGCTGTTTCGACCTTGATGGGTCTCATCAGTGTGGGGTTGATTTTACTGGGATGCAAGAGAGGCTTATGGGATAGGCCAAACCATAATACTGAGTTAAGTTATGGTGAGTAAAAAAAGTGACAAAAACCCTCCACAGGAAAGCAAATATGCAAATATAGCTGTATGCTCATCTGCATGTCTTAGGCAGGTCTGCAACCCCGCCTTTCCCCATTATCACCCAGCATACAGCACTTCCACTGCAGCAAGGGATTCTGGGAAATGACATGCAAATGAGCACACAGTGTCACTTTTTGCCTCAATAACCATTTTTAACATGGTTCCCTATAGGCTTAAGCTTGCTGCATGGTCACAGCTTTGAGCACAGCCAGGGTTAAGGTGCATACCCAGAAAACCACCCACAGACAGCTGTTTCGACCTTGATGGGTCTCATCAGTGTATATATATATATATATATATATATATATATATTCTACAAAACACCTTACCTTGCTTGTATGTATTTTCATGTCATCTTAATAGTTGATGTGACATATAGATACATTGTGTATATACAGATAGATAGATAGATAGATAGATAGATAGATAGATAGATAGATAGATAGATAGATAGATAGATATAGAGATATATATAGCTCAACCCCCTTATAACACTGTTCTTGGGGTCCAAAGAATCACGTCACGTTATAAGCGGATCACGTAAAGTATTCATAAATACGAAAATTGTGAGCCACGCTTACATCGCGTTATAAGCGGATTCGCGTTGTAACGGATCGCGTTATAACGGTGTTGAGCTGTACATACATACACACAGACTATAACCCAAGCCACCCCAATAACTGGTATACATAAAATAAATCAGAAAAAGGGAAGGGAAACACAAAATGAATGTGCACCCTAAAAGAATTCACTTATATGCACACCAACCTAATGTAAAAATTAACTTTTAATAAGTGTCTTAAAACATATATTACCAAAGTAATGTGCAATGTGGATTAAAAATATATTAAATCAGAAACGCAATGTTGTCAGTCGCGCAATGTTGTCAGTCTCCTACTTGGAGCTGTTTTAATGCAGTGTCTGTAGTCTCCTGGTTCTAACTTTGTAGACCCTAGCAGATAGTTGTTTATTTATTTATTTATTTTCACAGTTTGTGTGCCTGCTTTCCTTGCACTCTATGTGAGGTGCCTTCACAATTATCTTTGTGCTATTCACCCCAGCACTGCTGAGTCTGGTGGTTGTATGTTGCAGTGTCTGTACTATTATTACACTATACAGGCATACCCCGCTTTAAGGACACTCACTTTAAGTACACTCACGAGTAAGTACATATCACCCAATAGTCAAACGGCAGCTCACGCATGCGCCTGTCAGCACGTCCTGAACAGCAAAGTTGAACTCCCTACCTGCACCAAAGCTGTGCGCAAGCGGGGAGACTATAGAGCCTGTTACGTATGCATTATTTACATCAGTTATGCACGTATATGACGATTGCAGTACAGTACATGCATCGATAAGTGGAAAAAAGGTAGTGCTTCACTTTAAGTACATTTTCGCTTTACATACATGTTCTGGTCCCATTGCGTACGTTAATGCGGGGTATGCCTGTATGTGTTAACTTCACTATCCAGGCACTTGCACTTCAATACACCAGGGCCCTTATTGCAGTGCGTAGCACTGGTCTAACTAGCAAGGAAGCTCTATCTGTGAACAATTATATATTATCATTACTGGGTCTCATCGTTGCTACAGAGGGGTTAACACCCTGACTCCTAGCATCCTCTGTCTTCAGTATCCCATCAATACTAAGTGGATATCTGGGATAGCAGGACCTAATAATTAAAGACACGGATGCCAGATATTTCTGATTTAATATATTTTTAATCCACATTGCACATTACTTTGGTAATATATGTTTTAAGACACTTATTAAAAGTTAATTTTTACATTAGGTTGGTGTGCATATAAGTGAATTCTTTTAGGGTGCACATTCATTTTGTGTTTCCCTTCCCTTTTTCTGATTCACTTTTCAGTTCACAGTTTGCACCCATCTCTTTGATTACCTCACTTACATAATTGATTACATTATACAATTGGTATGGTCCTGTGATCACTCCCCATCCTTTCGTTGTTTCTATACATAAAATAAAAAATAAAAATAAGTGAAAGTAATAAACAAAAATATTAAGATCCTAAAACCAGTCTCTATATCTGATTATTCAGTATATACACTCAGCCCAGTATTGACGTTGCAGATTTTGTGCAATGTCCTTTCACCTTCCAGAAACATCTGAAGAAAACAGCACACAGAAAACGCCTCCAATAGTGTAGTACGTCTTTATAATAATCATTTATTTGTTTTTATTTTCTTTTTAATCTTTTCCCGAACCGCGGGGTTTCCCGGAGCTGGCCGCTTTTCCCCACGACATCCGGGGACTCCCAGTTCTTGACACAAATAAAATACAAATATTGCGGCCAGTGTGTATCGCTGCTTTAAAAGTTGTACAATTTATTTCTGAGATTGCACACAAATGTATACGTATATACCCATGTGTAGTGTCTCTTTCACCCTCTCTCACTCTCTATGGGGCTAAGCACGAAGCAGTGAGCTTTTGCGCCCGATTGGGAAATTTGTAATCCCATCATAAAATATGAAGCCAGGCGCGGGATTCACTAAGAAGTGAAGCGTATGTGGTTAGGTGCGGGCAAAAACATGCCCGATCACGCAAGCTGTTTCCCCCCTGCTATCATGCTTAAAAATCTAAAGCGCGATAGCTGATAGAACAAAAAGCAGCCAGTAAGCTGCATGGAGACTCTGCGTCTCCATGCACAGTTCTTACAGGCGATCGTGCAGTCTACATATACATTTTAATAATAGTGCACACGTGCAGGGGGTCTCCTGAGCTGAAGCGCATTGGTTTCAGCCTCGGGGACCCCCGTACTTCATGAGATACAGGCCCCGTTATCCCTGTGCTTTTAAAGCTCCCACGTCACGTGTCCGGGGGATTTAAATTCTGCACTGGGATACCGGCCCCCCATAACGGGGCCTGTATCTCATGAAGTAGGGGGTACCCGAGGCTGAACCCAACGAGGTTCAGCTCAGGAGACCCCCTGCTCATGTACACTAGTATGAAAACACGCATATCAATAAAAAATTATTCATTACCGTAGCGGATTTCCGCTATAGTAATGAAGCTGCATTAATGTCATTTTTGTTAATAGTGTGCGGGAGCAGGGGGTCTCCCGAGATGAACCGCATTGATTTCAGCCTCGGGGACCCCCTGCTTTCCAAGTTACAGGCTCAGATATGGGGTGCCAGTATCTCCATTATTTAAATGTCCCGCGTCATGTGACGCTAATGCTTTAAAAATGGCGGCGACGCTGGTATCCGATGCCCCAAACCGGGGCCTGTAACTCGGGAAGCAGGGGGTCCCTGAGCCAAAAATCAAACCGGTTCAGCTCAGGAGACCCCCTGCTCCAGCACACTATTAAAAAAAAATACATTAAAGCAGCTTCATTATCTTAGCCACTAAGGAGGGGATAGGGGGTGTATTTATTTCAAAGTATTGTCTGTTATGTTTTTTTGGCCATGTTACAGAGTACATGCAACTACACACGCGGGGTCTCTTGACAAGGCTTATTTATTTAGCCTTAAAAAATATACAGCACACAAAACAAAAATAGCTTCTCTTCAGCAGATAAAACATAATTCCTTGTCTTCAGCATGGCAAACAAAATAGCTTCTCTTCAGCATGGCAAACACAACAGTTCATAAAACATGTACTTTGCAAAACAGACCTTAAACCAAGCTGTTCTCTCTCCAGAGTTTCAGGGTATTTCCCTGCTTCAGACAGCATACAAAAAGACAGACATTATATCAGTAATCTACTTCAGTATTTCACTCCTGTCTCCTGACCAGCTAGGCTGCATGTGTGCACATCCTGGGTTTTTTTTAACACACCTTGATTAGGCAGCTGGGATTCAACTAATTGCCGTGAGCTTCCCAGCTGAAGTTAACCTCGTCACTGCTGCACTGCAGACTAAACATATGTCTGCCAGGCATATAGCTGGTGGCTTTTATTTACCCTGTCACAGGCCACACGACTGGTACCGCAGGCCAGCGGGGATCATCCGAGGGCCCGGACTCCCGCGGGGATCACCTAAGGGCCCCGGACTCCTGCGGGGATCACCCGGGAACACCCGCCGGCCTGTTGTATTAACCGTGTGGTGAAAAAAACGTAAACAATGATTTTATTCATGGCTCCATTTCTTTTGTGCCAGCCTTTAACTGGTGTAAAAATCTGGCGTGCTTTAAAAGTAAGTTTCACTTATCACTGCTTAGTGAATCGCGCTGACTGGCAAAAAACAGCGTGTTTGCCGTTTTTTGCCTTATCGACGTATTTTTTTTACCCACTTTTTTGTCTGAAAAAATGCCTTTTAAGGCCGATAAAGCACTGATATCACTGCTTAGTGAATCGCGCAGCAGGCAGTATCGGTCTTAAAAGCCATTTATCGTACTTAAAATCAGTTATCACTGCTTAGTGCATCGCCTCCTATTTCTCTCTCAATCTCTCTCCCTCTCTCGTCCTCACCCGTTCTCTCATTCTTTCTCTCGCTCTTTCTTTTTATTTCTCGCTCTCCCTCTCCCCTCTCTCTTCTTCGCCGTTTCTCTCATTCTCGCTCTCTCCTGCTCTCTTCCTCACCCGTTCTGTCATTCTCTCTTTCTTTTTATTTCTCTCTCACTCTTTCTTTTTATTTCTCACTCTCGCTCTTCCTCTCTCCCTCTCCCGTTCTCTCAGTCCCTCTTTCTCTCTTAATTTTTATTTCTCTCTCTCTCTCCTGCTCTCCCTCTCTCATTCCCTCTTTCTCTCATTCTTTTTATTTCTCGCTCTCGCTCTACCTCTCTCCCTCTCCGGTTCTCTCATTCCCTCTATCTCTCAATTTTTGTTTCTCGCTCTTTCTCTCTCCTGCTCTCCCTCTCTCCTCTCCGGTTCTCTCATTCCCTCTCCTGCTCTCTCTCTCTCTCTCTCTCTCCTGCTCTCTCTCTCTCCTGCTCTCCCTCTCTCTCCTGCTCTCCCTCTCTCTCTCTCTCTCTCTCTCTCTCTCCTGCTCTCCCTCTCTCTCTCTCCTGCTCTCCCTCTCTCTCTCTCCTGCTCTCCCTCTCTCTCTCTCCTGCTCTCCCTTTCTCTCTCTCTCCTGCTCTCTCTCTCTCTCTCTCTCTCTCTCTCTCTCTCCTGCTCTCGCTCCCTCTCTCTCCTGCTCTCCCTCTCTCTCTCTCCTGCTCTCTCTCTCTCCCTCTCTCTCTCCTGCTCTCTCTCTCCCTCTCTCCTGCTCTCCCTCTCTCTCTCTCCTGCTCTCCCTCTCTCTCTCTCCTGCTCTCCCTCTCTCTCCTGCTCTCTCTCTCCCTCTCTCTCCTGCTCTCGCTCTCTCTCTCTCTCTCCTGCTCTCCCTCTCTCTCCTGCTCTCCCTCTCTCCTCTCCGGCTCTCTCTCTCCTGCTCTCTCTCCCTCTCTCTCTCTCTCCTGCTCTCCCTCTCTGGCTCTCCCTCCCTGTCCCAGTGGAAGTTTTCCTGTTTCTGTGACAACAGCAAGAAGCAGTTTGGTTATTGTGGTGACCACTGGCTGTGTATGCGGGTAAATGTGTATGTAATGGTGCAGAGCGTTGCTCCATAACACCCATCTACCTCCTGCCAGAGACCTGGATAGCATTGCTCCATGTAACCCATTCCCTGCCAGAGGTCTGCAGAGCGTTGCACCATTAAAATCACCTCCCCTGGCAGAGACCTACAAAGCTTTGCTGTCTCACTGCAGAGCGCTGTTCCCTCCCTGGCCTCTGGTATCACAGTTTGCGGGGGCCCACACACTGTATAACCTCAGAACATCTGGGTGACATCTGGACGTCACATGACGATGACATCAGGAGGGCAGTGAGTCGGAGGGAGGGAGAAACTGACCGACCACAGGAGAGAGGGAGAGGGACCGACCACAGGAAAGAAGGAGAGGGGGGGGGGATTGACTGACTGAACACGGGAGTGAGAGTATGTGATGTGTATTTCGGTGTGCTTTGCAACATTAAACATGTCCCTTTATAGTCTTGCCATGTTACATGTAGCACTCAAAGACATGTATGTGACCTGTATCTCAACATGTGACATGTGTTGACTCTGTATGTGGTGCGTCTCAACATGACGTGGGATTTCTGTATGTGGCGTATCGCGTCCCAGTGGCGTCTCTGTATGTGGGCTGTGTCTCTACATGTGATACTTGGGGTCTCTGTATGTGGGCTGTGTCTCTACATGTGATACTTGGGGTCTCTGTATGTGGGCTGTGTCTCTACATGTGATACTTGGGGTCTCTGTATGTGGGCTGTGTCTCTACATGTGATACTTGGCGTCTCTGTATGTGGGCTGTGTCTCTACATGTGATACTTGGCATCTCTGTATGTGGGCTGTGTCTCTACATGTGATACTTGGCGTCTCTGTATGTGGGCTGTGTCTCTACATGTGATACTTGGCATCTCTGTATGTGGGCTGTGTCTCTACATGTGATACTTGGCGTCTCTGTATGTGAGCTGTGTCTCTACATGTGATACTTGGCTTCTCTGTATGTGGGCTGTGTCTCTACATGTGATACTTGGGGTCTCTGTATGTGGGCTGTGTCTCTACATGTGATACTTGGGGTCTCTGTATGTGGGCTGTGTCTCTACATGTGATACTTGGGGTCTCTGTATGTGGGCTGTGTCTCTACATGTGATACTTGGCGTCTCTGTATGTGGGCTGTGTCTCTACATGTGATACTTGGGGTCTCTGTATGTGGGCTGTGTCTCTACATGTGATACTTGGGGTCTCTGTATGTGGGCTGTGTCTCTACATGTGATACTTGGGGTCTCTGTATGTGGGCTGTGTCTCTACATGTGATACTTGGCGTCTCTGTATGTGGGCTGTGTGTCTACATGTGATACTTGGGTCTCTGTATGTGGGCTGTGTCTCTACATGTGATACTTGGCGTCTCTGTATGTGGGCTGTGTCTCTACATGTGATACTTGGCGTCTCTGTATGTGGGCTGTGTCTCTACATGTGATACTTGGGGTCTCTGTATGTGGGCTGTGTCTCTACATGTGATACTTGGCGTCTCTGTATGTGGGCTGTGTCTCTACATGTGATACTTGGGGTCTCTGTATGTGGGCTGTGTCTCTACATGTGATACTTGGCATCTCTGTATGTGGGCTGTTGTCTCTACATGTGATACTTGGGGTTTCTGTATGTGGACTGTGTCTCTACATGTGATACTTGGCATCTCTGTATGTGGGCTGTGTCTCTACATGTGATACTTGGGGTTTCTGTATGTGGACTGTGTCTCTACATGTGATACTTGGCCTCTCTGTATGTGGGCTGTGTCTCTACATGTGATACTTGGCCTCTCTGTATGTGGGCTGTGTCTCTACATGTGATACTTGGGGTCTCTGTATGTGGGCTGTGTCTCTACATGTGATACTTGGGGTCTCTGTATGTGGGCTGTGTCTCTACATGTGATACTTGGCGTCTCTGTATGTTGACTGTGTCTCTACATGTGATACTTGGGGTTTCTGTATGTGGGCTGTGTCTCTACATGTCATACTTGGCGTCTCTGTATGTGGACTGTGTCTCTACATGTGATACTTGGCGTCTCTGTATGTGGACTGTGTCTCTACATGTGATACTTGGCGTCTCTTTATGTGGGCTGTGTCTCTACATGTGATACTTGGCGTCTCTGTATGTGAGCTGTGTCTCTACATGTGATACTTGGCTTCTCTGTATGTGGGCTGTGTCTCTACATGTGATACTTGGGGTCTCTGTATGTGGGCTGTGTTTCTACATGTGATACTTGGCGTCTCTGTATGTGGGCTGTGTCTCTACATGTGATACTTGGCGTTTCTGTATGTGGACTGTGTCTCTACATGTGATACTTGGCGTCTCTGTATGTGAGCTGTGTCTCTACATGTGATACTTGGCGTCTCTGTATGTGGGCTCTGTCTCTACATGTGATACTTGGCATCTCTGTATGTGGGCTGTGTCTCTACATGTGATACTTGGCGTCTCTGTATGTGAGCTGTGTCTCTACATGTGATACTTGGGGTTTCTGTATGTGGGCTGTGTCTCTACATGTGATACTTGGCGTCTCTGTATGTGGGCTGTGTCTCTACATGTGATACTTGGCGTCTCTGTATGTGGGCTCTTTCTCTACATGTGATACTTGGGGTCTCTGTATGTGGGCTGTGTCTCTACATGTGATACTTGGCGTCTCTGTATGTGGGCTGGGTCTCTACATGTGATACTTGGCGTCTCTGTATGTGGGCTGTGTCTCTACATGTGATACTTGGCGTCTCTGTATGTGGGCTGTGTCTCTACATGTGATACTTGGCGTCTCTGTATGTGGGCTGTGTCTCTACATGTGATACTTGGGGTCTCTGTATGTGGGCTGTGTCTCTACATGTGATACTTGGGGTCTCTGTATATGGGCTGTGTCTCTACATGTGATACTTGGGGTCTCTGTATGTGGGCTGTGCCTCTACATGTGATACTTGGGGTCTCTGTATGTGGGCTGTGTCTCTACATGTGATACTTGGGGTTTCTGTATTTGGGCTGTGTCTCTACATGTGATACTTGGCGTCTCTGTATGTGGGCTGTGTCTCTACATGTGATACTTGGCATCTCTGTATGTGGGCTGTGTCTCTACATGTGATACTTGGAGTCTCTGTATGTGGGCTGTGTCTCTACATGTGATACTTGGCGTCTCTGTATGTGGGCTGTGTCTCTACATGTGATACTTGGCGTCTCTGTATGTGGGCTGTGTCTCTACATGTGATACTTGGCGTCTCTGTATGTGGGCTGTGTCTCTACATGTGATACTTGGGGTCTCTGTATGTGGGCTGTGTCTCTACATGTGATACTTGGCGTCTCTGTATGTGGGCTGGGTCTCTACATGTGATACTTGGGGTCTCTGTATGTGGGCTGTGTCTCTACATGTGATACTTGGCGTCTCTGTATGTGGACTGTGTCTCTACATGTGATACTTGGCGTCTCTGTATGTGGGCTGTGTCTCTACATGTGATACTTTGGGTCTCTGTATGTGGGCTGTGTGTCTACATGTGATACTTGGCATCTCTGTATGTGGGCTATGTCTCTACATGTGATACTTGTGGTTTCTGTATGTGGGCTGTGTCTCTACATGTGATACTTGGGGTTTCTGTATGTGGGCTGTGTCTCTACATGTGATACTTGGGGTTTCTGTATGTGGGCTGTGTCTCTACATGTGATACTTGGGGTTTCTGTATGTGGGCTGTGTCTCTACATGTGATACTTGGGGTTTCTGTATGTGGGCTTTGTTTTGGCATGTAACACATTTGTCTCTACAGCCTGCGGGGAGACGCTGCAAGACAGTCAGGGGAACTTCTCGTCCCCTGGGTTCCCCAATGGATACTCTGCGTACATGCACTGCGTGTGGAGACTGTCTGTCACTCCCGGGGAGAAGGTATGTGACTCTATGCAGAGCTCTTTTCTCTTGTCAACCCCTCTCCCTGTCTCTTTCCCTCTACCCCTGTCTCTCTCATCTTCCTCCATCTCGCATAACTCCCCCCATCTCTCTCTCTCACCTCCCCTTGTCTCTCTCTCTTCCCCACATCTGTGTCTGTCTCACCTCCCCATTTCTCTCACCTCTGCCTGTCTCTCTCACCTCCCCGTCTTTAACCTCCCCTTGTCTCACACTCACCTCCCTCCTGTCTCTCTCATCTCTCCACTTCTGTGTCTTTCTCACCTACCCCTGTCTCTCACTCTCTCTCTATCCCCCCTATAATTCAGATCATTTTGAATTTCACGTCTCTGGATCTGTACCGCAGTCGTCTTTGCTGGTACGATTATGTTGAGGTCAGAGATGGATTCTGGAAGAAAGCTCCCCTTCGAGGTACTGCCCCTCCCTCCAACCTACCCCTGGAGCTTTCTGTATGTCTCACTGTTTTCTCTCACTCATTCCGATTCTATAAATACACATACAAACAGAGATACAAATACAGGTTTTTTTTCAACCAGGGTGTCTAGGAAACCTTGGGTTCCCCGAGCATCCCTAAAGGGTTCCCTATAATTTCCAGATCATTTTACAATTGCACCAAATACAGAAGAATTTTGGGTCGGGTTTCCTTACAATGCATCTGATCTCAGACGCTATTAGAGAGGGTTGGGGTTCCTTACAATGCATTAGATCTCAGACGTGCTATTAGAGAGGGTTGGGGTTCCTTACAATGCATTAGATCTCAGACGCGTTATTAGAGAGGGTTGGGGTTCCTTACAATGCATCTGATCTCAGACACTATTAGAGAGGGTTGGGGTTCCTTACAATGCATTAGATCTCAGACGCGTTATTAGAGAGGGTTGGGGTTCCTTACAATGCATTAGATCTCAGACGCACTATTAGAGAGGGTTGGGGTTCCTTAGGCCCGGGTCATAGAGGGGTGAGGAGAGCGGATGCGCGCTAACGCTGAGGCTCGCCTGCTTCAGTCAGCGCGATTCCACGGACTTGCAGGCGAGCCATCGTGCGCGAAGGGAGCCGGAGGGAGGTGGTTGGAGGCGGGGCACTGACGTCTATGTCACGGCGCCAACGTCACGGCGCCGACGTCACGGCGCCGTGACGTTGACGCTGCTTAAGGCTGATTGGATGTTTTCAGCCAACAGCACGCTGAAAAACAGCTTGGCGCTCGGCTGAAAACTCCAAAGCCTGAGCACGCCTGCGTATGCTCGCGTGAGCCCCCTCTCAAGGCATCCTCATTGATGATGCAGGGGCTCAGCGCGGAGCGTCCGCACGCCTCTGCGCTGCTTGTCCTTCTATGGACGCAGCCTTACAATGCATCTGATCTCAGACGCTATTAGAGAGGGTTGGGGTTCCTTACAATGCATCTGATCTCAGACGCGCTATTAGAGAGGGTTGGGGTTCCTTTCAATGCATCTGATCTCAGACACACTATTAGAGAGGGTTGGGGTTCCTTTCAATGCATCTGATCTCAGACGCGCTATTAGAGAGGGTTGGGGTTCCTTACAATGCATCTGGTCTGAGACTCGCTATTAGAGAGGATATAAAGAAAAAGCCGGTTGCTTGCTCTAGGAGCCGCGCTGTATATATAGCAATATGCAATCAATATGCTTAGGTGACAGAGACAGACATATTAAGAGGAATGATAGGGAAGCCTCCGGTGTAAAGTGCATCAGCGTCCTCACAGAAAAGTACAGCTGAAAAATGAGCACATAAAATCCTAAGAGACATTTTTCTATGGCGTGGAGTGTGCAATATACTCACGATCAATCGCCATGTCCCTAATCCTCGTGGCCAAACAACAGCAGTGTAGCTCTGTATTTTCTGTCTGTTGGAGTCTTGTCCAATCCTGGGATAGCAGTAGAGTGAGAAGGGTTCGGTGTGACATCCAATCGCACTATTAGAGAGGGTTGGGGTTCCTTACAATGCATCTTAGTTACAAATAGTTACATAGTAGATGAGGTTGAAAAAAGACATAAGTCCATCAAGTTCAACCTGTGCTAAATTTAGACAACAGATACTTTATCCTATATCTATACTTACTTATTGATCCAGAGGAAGGCAAACAAAAAACCCCAGAGTCATATCTTCCAATGATATCTCATAAGGGGAAAAATAAATTCCTTCCTGACTCCAAGAATTGGCAATCGGATTAGTCCCTGGATCAACATCCTTCCCATGTATACTTATTTGGTATATCCCTGTATACCTTTCCCATCTAAAAAGATGTCCAACCTTTTTTTTAACAAATCTATTGTATCTGCCATCACAGTCTCCATGGGTAATGAATTCCACATTTTAACTGCCCTTACTGTAAAGAACCCTTTCCTTTGTTGCTGGTGAAATTTCCTTTCCTCCAACCTTAAGGGATGGCCCGAGTCCTTTGTACTGCCCTTGGGATGAATAGTTCTTTTGAAAGCTCCTTGTATTGTCCCCGAATATATTTGTATATAGTTATCATATCACCTCTTAGACACCTCTTTTCTAATGTAAATAAATCTAATTTAGCTAGCCTCCCCTAATAAGTTAGATTGTCCATCCCCTTTATTAATTTGGTGGCTCTTCTCTGCACTCTTTCTAGTTCCATAATGTATTTTCTTAGGATTGGTGCCCAAAATTGTACTCCATATTCAAGGTGTGGTCTTACTAGTGCTTTGTGAAGGGGCAACATTATGTTTACTTCCCTCCATCCATTGCCCGTTTGATGCAAGATAAGATCTTGTTTGCCTTTGCAGCTACTGCATGATATTGGGCACTATTGCTAAGCCTGCATTCTACAAGCACTCCTAAATCCTTCTCCATCAAGGATTCCCCCAATATATCTCCATTTAATTTGTAAGTCGCCTTTTTATTCTTGCATCCCAAATGCATAACCTTACATTTATCTGTATTATACCTCATTTGCCATTTACCTGCCCACGTTTCCAGTCTCTCCAAGTCCTTCTGAAGAGAAATGACATCCTGCTCTGATTCTATTACCTTACACAATTTAGTATAATCAGCAAAGATGGAGACTTTGCTCTCGATCCCAACCTCAAGGTCATTAATAAACAAGTTAAAAAGTATTGGTCCCAGTACCGATCCCTGAGGTACTCCACTCACGACTTTAGCCCAACCTGAAAAAGTACAATTTATGACAACCCTCTGTTGTCTGTCCTTTAACCAGTTTTCAATCCAGGTGCATATATTATAACTGAGTCCAATTTTCTTTATTTTGTACACCAACCTCTTGTGTGAAACCGTATCAAAAGCCTTTGCAAAATCTAAGTAGACCACATCAACTGCATTACCCTGGTCTAAATTCCTACTTACCTCCTCAAAGAAACAAATAAGGTTAGTTTGGCAAGATCTATCCTTCATAAATCCATGCTGACTATTACTAATAATTTTATTTTCCATTAGGTATTCCTGAATATTATCCCATATTAAACCTTCAAGTAGTTTCCCTACTATTGAAGTCAGGCTTACAGGTCTGTAATTTCCCGGCTGTGATCTAGCTCCCTTTTTAAATATAGGCACCACATCTGCTTTACGCCAATCTTGTGGTACTGAGCCTGTGGAAATGGAGTCCTTGAATATTAAATATAATGGTTTGGCTATTACTGAGCTTAACTCCTTGAGAACTCTTGGATGTATGCCATCGGGGCCAGGTGCCTTATTTACTTACATTTTTTCAAGCTGCCTATGAACTTCTTCCTCAGTTAACCAATTGTTCATTAATATGGAGGTTGTGGCTTCCTCCTGCGGCACTACTATTAAACTTGATTCTTCCCTGGTAAACACAGAGGCAAAGAATTTGTTTAATACCTCAGCTTTTTCCTTATCTCCAATAATCTGCCTACCCATCTCACACTGAAAGGGTCCTATATTTTCTTTTCTCATTTTTTTGTTATTAAGGTACTTAAAGAACTTTTTAGGGTTGACCTTACTTTCTATTGCAATCCTTGTTTCATTATTCATTTTTGCTAATTTAATTGCCCTTTTGCAATTTTTGTTACATTCCTTATAATTCTGATACGATTCCTCCGTCCCGTCTGACTTAAAGAATCTAAACACCTTCCTCTTCTTATCCATTTCCTCCCCTACCTGTTTATTTAGCCACATTGGTTTTGACTTATTTCTTTTATACTTATTACCCAAGGGTATACACTGATAAGTGTGCTTTTCTAACAATGTTTTAAAGACTGCCCATTTATCCTCTACATTTTCCCTGCAAAAACATCACCCCATTGTATTACTACTAGATTAGACCACAGTTTATTAAAATCTGCCTTACTAAAGGTTAAGGTCTTTGTTGAACCCAATAAATCTATTTTTTGATCATTTATTTCAAATGAGACCATGTTATGATCACTGTTACCCAAATGTTCCAGGACTTGAATATTTGTTATTACTTCTACTTTGTTTGATATGACCAAATCCAGTATTGCCCCGATCCTGTTTGGTTCCTCAATAATTTGGGTCATATAATTGTCTTTAAGCACCCCCAAAAACCTGTTTCCTTCTGTTGTAATGCTAATCTCATTGCCCCAGTCTATATCTGGATAATTAAAATCCCCCATTATGCAAACATGACCCAGTTTTGATGCCCTTTCCATTTGCAAAAGTATTTTAGCTTCCTCAATCTCACAGATATTTGGTGGTTTATAGCATATTCCCACAAACATTTTCTTAATACTTTTACCTCCACTGCTAATTTCTATCCACAAAGTCTCTACATTTTCATCATTCCCTTCATAAACATCATCCCCTATAATAGGTTTTAGTTCCGGTTTAACATATAAATATACTCCACCTCCCCTTCTATTTGTTCGATCCTTCCGAAAAAGGGAATAACCCTCTAAATTAACTGTCCAGTCATGAGTTTCATCCCACCATGTTTCAGTAATGCCTATGATATCATACTGCTCAGACACGCTTGATATGCCTATGATATCATACTGCTCAGACACGCTTGATATGCCTATGATATCAGACATGATATATGATATCAGACATGCCTATGATATCTGATCTCAGACGCGGTATTAGAGACGGTTTGGGTTCCTCAGAATTTCACATAGGGTTCCTTAACCAAAAAAAGGTTGGAAAATGTGTGTGTGTGTGTGTGTGTGTGTGTGTGTGTGTGTGTGTGTGTGTGTGTGTGTGTGTGTGTGTGTGTGTGTGTGTGTGTGTGTGTGTGTGTGTGTGTGTGTGTGTGTGTGTGTGTGTATGTGTGTGTGTGTGTGTGTGTGTGTTTATGTATGTATGTATGTATGTATGTATGTATGTATGTATGTATGTATGTGTATATATATATATAAATTAGGAGAAAATTGCGCTGACTGTACCAGGGTGAACGAAGGTAGGGTTAAATGATAATGGGGTGTTAAGAATAATGCTCGGTTATATGGGGTTACCATGAAAAAATACACAAATAATACCACTAAATATCACTTAGTCCAATAAATGGTTAAAAGTGTAGGTATTCGCTGGAAGCGAGACGAGGGCCAACAAAGTGCTGCTGTCCGTGTAAGTGTTCCTGCGGTCACTTGGCAGTTATGCCCAGGCCCTGGGAGATAAGAACGCAAAACGCTTCTATGGAACAATAAGAGATTTATTCACATGAAATTTAAAGGAGTTAAGAAATGCCAACTCCCAATCTTCTTCATTAACAAGAAGCCTATAAAGGAATGTGGGGGCTTGCAGCCTAATCCCAATACAATCAGGAATCGAGAGGGACAGTCACTCCTACTGCCGAAGGCAGCGTTTCAGTCCTCAGCGACCTCGTCAGGGGGATCACCTTCCGTCCTGGGAGTCACTCCGTGCTGATATCACAGCTGCGTCACCCTCCCCTCTCAAACTCGTGCAGCCAACGCGTTTCATGAGTGCTCCGCCCACTTCCTCAGGGGTAAGTGTCTGATAAGTGTATGTATCGTACACTTGTTTAAGTGTATAAGACACTTACCCCTGAGGAAGTGGGCGGAGTGCTCACGAAACGCGTTGGCTGCACGGCAGAGTTTGAGTGAGAGGAGGGGGCGACGTAGCTGTGATGTCAGCACGGAGTGACTCCCAGGACAGAAGGTGATCCCCTGACAACGAGGACACTGCGGGCTGAAACGCTGCCTTCCGTGGTCGGAGTGACCTTTACAGGCTTCTTTTTAATAAAGAAGATTGTGAGTTGGCATTTCTTAACTCCATTTAATTTCACGTGAATAAATCTCTTTTATTGCGCCATATAGAAGCATTTTTCTCATCTCCTAGGTGTGTGTATATGTATAGGTATCTGTACCATGTTAGTCAAGCTTAATAACGGTATCGTCTATTCGTTTTTGATTTTTTTTAAATATATATATAGGAAAAAAAGGGACAGGCACTATATTTATTGCATATACTAGTGCCTGTCCCTTTTTTTTCCTTTTTCTGTATCTTTTTGGACAGTATGCACCTTCCCTTTACCTTTATTTTATATATATATATATATATATATATAAAATCCATATTTCTCAGATTTCGATAGTTTGATCTCTTTTCATAGCTTTTGTTTAACTTATTGTGTGTGTGTGTGTGTGTGTGTGTGTGTGTGTGTGTGTGTGTGTGTGTGTGTGTGTGTGTGTGTGTGTGTGTGTGTGTGTGTGTGTGTGTGTGTGTGTGTGTGTGTGTGTGTGTGTGTGTTTGTGTGTCTCATGACATTGGCCATGTTTTTTTTTTTTTCTCCACTCAGGACGGTTCTGCGGGGATAAGATCCCGGAGTCCATCATATCCACAGAGAGCCGACTGTGGATCGAGTTCAGGAGCAGCAGCAACTGGGTGGGGAAGGGATTCCAGGCGGTGTATGAAGGTACCCAGAGGAGGGAAAGGGTTCTAGGTGGTATATGAAGATACCCAGGGTGGTGTGAAGAGGGAGAGAGGAGGGAAAGGTTCCAGGTGGTGTATGAAGGTACCCAGAGGAGGGAAAGGGTTCTAGGTGGTATATGAAGATACCCAGGGTGGTGTGAAGAGGGAGAGAGGAGGGAAAGGTTCCAGGTGGTGTATGAAGATATCCAGGGTGGTCTGAGGAGGGAGAGAGGACAGCATGGATTGAGTGAAAGGGTTGCAGGCGGTGTATGAAGGTACCCAGAAAGGTGTGGGGTGGGAGAGCGGGGAAGGGTTCAAGGCGGTGTATGAAGGTTTCGGGATGGCAGATAGTGGGGGGAGAGGGAAAGACTAAGGGAAGGGGAATTGGCCGTGCGACAAAAGAAAAGAAAGGAGGAAAAGGCAAACAGGTGGTCAGAATAATTTTAGTACAAAGTCACTTTCTCCGTTTCTTTCACACACAAAAACCGGATGAATGTCAGAAAAAAAGTTCTTAACCGTTTTATGTTAGCAGGTCCCTCGTCACTTACATTGGCCATTGGAAATTCTGCAGTTTCTCTTTGGGCGTTTCTCTTCATTTCGTGGGAATAAATCTCAGTTATTATATTAAAGGACCAGCTCGGTCATAAAGAAATGTGACCGTTTCAGTGATGCAAAACTGGCAACCATGAGCATTTGTGTTGATTTAGTCATTTTGGTTGCAAAATAAGACAAGCGTATGTCCCCCTGCTACCAGCCCCCCCCCCCCCAACCCCCAAACAAATCAAAAAGAGGTCATGCTCTGAAGAAGGAGGGGGGGAGCTAAAGGCATGGAAAGAGGTGGTGGATTAATGGAATAGCCTCCCGGCAGAGGTGGTAGAGACTAATACAGTAAGGGAATAATAATATAATTGGCATAGACACACGGCTATCCTAAGCACAAGAGAGCCCAGGATCAAAGCGGGGCTGAGGTTTAAAGCAGGTCGTAAAATGTGAAAACTATGTAAGCAAAATGTAAGCAAAATGGTTCTTATCTGCTATCCAGTTCTGTGGGGCCTATTCTCGTAGCTCTGAATTGTGACAAACCGCTTATAAAGGGCCCTTTCCGATCGGATCGGCATGCTTTGCTCTTCTGTAAGCCTTTCTCGCATGTCCAATCCGCGTATAAACGGCTTTTTTAGACGCGGTTTCACTCTGGCTCTGACAATCCGATTGGTTTGTCAAAAAAGCCTCAAACTGAAATTTCTTTGACAACTGCTATTCTTATTTTCTCGTTATGCAAACCGCTTTTATAAACAGCATTTTTTTTCACGCCACCTAAAGCCGGAAGTCAGACTGGGGCTGAGTAAGGCTAGGTCCCTGCTGATGATGGCAGCGCGCGCGATGGCGTGCTCGCCTCTCTCCAGTCCCTCTCCTCCTTTCTACATGGCCCCGGTGTCTCCTTGCTCGCTGTGGCACGTCAGCCAGCAGGGGATACAAGGGGATTGTGTTCCCGTGCGGCGACACATCACATGGTGCACTGTGAGCCAATGAAGAGGGGAGATCACCGGCAGCCTGGCATGACCAGGGGAGGGGTGGATCTGGAGGGCTGCAGCCCCAGTGCCTGCGCTGCACGAGCGTCTGCGAGGCTGGCGGAGCGCGCAGCCAAATTCCCCGCTCTGCAGTGAGCTGCAGGGGGAAAGACAGGGGGGGGGGGCGTGATGGGGGCGCCGCCGTGACATCACCCGGCAGGTTCGCTCTCATTGGCTGAACTGCCGGGGGCGTGGCCTAGCGCTCCGTCGCAAGTCCTGCTCTCAATTTTCTTGAGAGCAGGTGTTTCTGTCTGCGCAGCGCGGCGGCGTTTCCGGCCCCATTTTGGCGCGGCTCTTTTCCCTGCAATAGCCAGCGGGGACCTGACCTAAACCTGCAGAAAAAACAGTGAACTAGTGGCGATGGATTTGTTAATGCGTTAAATTGACACCATTGTAAAAAAACATCATATGAGTATTAAAAACAACAAAAAAGTTAACCGTTAAATGCCTCCTCAATAACCAAAAATGTTGCAGTGTTTTTACGATCTTTACCTAGTCTCTCCCATGTCCAGGCGGTTTACAAACTGCTGTACCTGCAGGTAAGCTGCTAATCCAGATGTTGTGTCCCCCTTTTTGATGGGTTTAAAATAGTGATGCTGCCTCGTTAGCTGAAGAGATGAAGAAACATAACACACACCGCTCCCAAATACAGTGCTATGTACATTCTCCTTTTGAGCATCTCCTCGAACCAATGGCAGCCTAGCAAGTTCATGGCCGCACCCTCCCGGACCGTTTAGGCCACGCCCCCCACGTCTCCGATCGCTGGTAACAGACCGCAGATCGCGGTTGGCAGCTGTGCACGCGCCGCCAGAACGCCAGGCGCGCATGCTCAGCCTCCAGCGGGCCCTTAGCCATGGCACCACCTCAGGTCATTCCGCTTCCAAAGCATGTGCAAACGGTGCGGTTTGGCTGTTAAACCGGTTTGTCACTTTTTATAGACGTGGTTTTGAAGATACGATTTACCATAGAGAATAGAGGGTTTTTTTCTCATATTTATTCTGCTACTTCTGAACATGTCAATCCACGCGATTTGGCAATCACAACTTCGGAGCTACGAGCATAGTCCCCTCTGTTTCTATGCGCAATCAGAATTTTATACCTGCCCTCCCCTTCGACGTTGTGACGTCACGTGACGTTGCGTTCTCATGGCAACGCATCACCATGTGACGTTGCTGCATCACGTGATGGCGCGTTGTCGTGGCAATCCATCGGCATGTCACGTGGCGTCACCATGATGACACAGCGACACATGACCCTGCGACGTCGTTGAGGAGTGCTGCTCTTCTACAGAGGCTTCGCGCTCTCTGCCCCGGCAATCAGTTTCATTGCTGTGGGGAAGAGAGCGGGGCCTCAGTAAGCACAATGCCAATTCTTTGGTGGTGCAAATGCACCTTTGCACCCCCTCCCACCCCCCTGGTACTGTATGAATGTACCTAGGAGGGGAGAATATGTGATGGGAGGAGAGACAGACTCGGGAAGCGATTGCAAGTCGTGTATAAAGGTACCAGAGGGGAATACAAGGGCATCCCAGACCAAGATGGGGGAGGAGAAAGAGACTGGGGCAAGAATACTGCATGATTTGGGTAAGAGGGAAGAGAGTTTGAGGGGCAGAGGCTGGGGCACAGGAGGGAAAAAGCTGGGAGAAGAGAATGAGAATTAGAGACAGGCAGGAAAAGGGATTCCAGGTACCAAGGAAGGAGAGCGAGGGGAGACGAGAGAGACCAGGGGCAGACGTGTTGACTGAGGGTAGAATGAGGTTCCCGGTGAATATCACAGCGGGAGGGAAGAACCTCTGCCCTCCTCTGTTACTGACCTCCCTCTCTCGGCAGCGCTGTGCGGGGGAGAAGTGAAGAAGGACGCCGGTCACATCCAGTCCCCGAATTATCCTGATGATTACAGACCCAACAAGGCCTGTGTGTGGAGGCTGAGCGTGGCAGAGGGATTCCACGTGGGGGTGTCCTTCCAATCCTTCGAGGTCAGTGCAATGCTCTGACGGGAGGCGGGGGGGGGGGGGGGCAGGAGTGACACTACAGCAGGGAGGGGGGTAATTCTCTGCAGGGCTGCTGTGAATAGTAGCACAACGCTCTTTAGGGCTGTATTGCATAGTGGTATCGTGCTCTGCAGGACTGTATTGGATAGTGGTATAGTGCTCTGCAGGGCTGTATTGGATAGTGGTATAGTGCTCTGCAGGACTGTATTGGATAGTGATATAGTGCTCTGCAGGACTGTATTGGATAGTGGTATAGTGCTCTGCAGGGCTGTATTGCATAGTGGTATAGTGCTCTGCAGGGCTGTATTGGATAGTGGTATCGTGCTCTGCAGGGCTGTATTGGATAGTGGTATAGTGCTCTGCAGGGCTGTATTGGATAGTGGTATAGTGCTCTGCAGGGCTGTATTGGATAGTGGTATAGTGCTCTGCAGGGCTGTATTGGATAGTGGTATAGTGCTCTGCAGGGCTGTATTGGATAGTGGTATAGTGCTCTGCAGGGCTGTATTGGATAGTGGTATAGTGCTCTGCAGGGCTGTATTGGATAGTGGTATCGTGCTCTGCAGGGCTGTATTGGATAGTGGTATAGTGCTCTGCAGGGCTGTATTGGATAGTGGTATAGTGCTCTGCAGGGCTGTATTGGATAGTGGTATCGTGCTCTGCAGGGCTGTATTGGATAGTGGTATAGTGCTCTGCAGGGCTGTATTGGATAGTGGTATAGTGCTCTGCAGGGCTGTATTGGATAGTGGTATAGTGCTCTGCAGGACTGTATTGGATAGTGGTATAGTGCTCTGCAGGACTGTATTGGATAGTGGTATAGTGCTCTGCAGGACTGTATTGGATAGTGGTATAGTGCTCTGCAGGACTGTATTGGATAGTGGTATAGTGCTCTGCAGGACTGTATTGGATAGTGGTATAGTGCTCTGCAGGACTGTATTGGATAGTGGTATAGTGCTCTGCAGGGCTGTATTGGATAGTGATATAGTGCTCTGCAGGACTGTATTGGATAGTGGTATAATGCTCTGCAGGGCTGTATTGCATAGTGATATAGTGCTCTGCAGGACTGTATTGGATAGTGGTATAGTGCTCTGCAGGGCTGTATTGCATAGTGGTATAGTGCTCTGCAGGGCTGTATTGCATAGTGATATAGTGCTCTGCAGGGCTGTATTGGATAGTGGTATAGTGCTCTGCAGGACTGTATTGGATAGTGGTATAGTGCTCTGCAGGGCTGTATTGGATAGTGGTATAGTGCTCTGCAGGACTGTATTGGATAGTGGTATAGTGCTCTGCAGGGCTGTATTGGATAGTGATATAGTGCTCTGCAGGACTGTATTGGATAGTGGTATAATGCTCTGCAGGGCTGTATTGCATAGTGATATAGTGCTCTGCAGGGCTGTATTGGATAGTGGTATAGTGCTCTGCAGGACTGTATTGGATAGTGGTATAGTGCTCTGCAGGGCTGTATTGGATAGTGGTATAGTGCTCTGCAGGACTGTATTGGATAGTGGTATAGTGCTCTGCAGGGCTGTATTGGATAGTGGTATAGTGCTCTGCAGGACTGTATTGGATAGTGGTATAGTGCTCTGCAGGACTGTATTGGATAGTGGTATAGTGCTCTGCAGGACTGTATTGGATAGTGGTATAGTGCTCTGCAGGACTGTATTGGATAGTGGTATAGTGCTCTGCAGGACTGTATTGGATAGTGGTATAGTGCTCTGCAGGACTGTATTGGATAGTGGTATAGTGCTCTGCAGGACTGTATTGGATAGTGGTATAGTGCTCTGCAGGACTGTATTGGATAGTGGTATAATGCTCTGCAGGGCTGTATTGGATAGTGGTGTAATGCTCTGCGGGGCTGTATTGCATAGTGATATAGTGCTCTGCAGGGCTGTATTGGATAGTGGTATAGTGCTCTGCAGGACTGTATTGGATAGTGGTATAGTGCTCTGCAGGGCTGTATTGGATAGTGGTATAGTGCTCTGCAGGACTGTATTGGATAGTGGTATAGTGCTCTGCAGGGCTGTATTGGATAGTGATATAGTGCTCTGCAGGACTGTATTGGATAGTGGTATAATGCTCTGCAGGGCTGTATTGCATAGTGATATAGTGCTCTGCAGGGCTGTATTGGATAGTGGTATAGTGCTCTGCAGGGCTGTATTGGATAGTGGTATAGTGCTCTGCAGGACTGTATTGGATAGTGGTATAGTGCTCTGCAGGGCTGTATTGGATAGTGGTATAGTGCTCTGCAGGACTGTATTGGATAGTGGTATAGTGCTCTGCAGGACTGTATTGGATAGTGGTATAGTGCTCTGCAGGACTGTATTGGATAGTGGTATAGTGCTCTGCAGGACTGTATTGGATAGTGGTATAGTGCTCTGCAGGACTGTATTGGATAGTGGTATAGTGCTCTGCAGGACTGTATTGGATAGAGGTATAGTGCTCTGCAGGACTGTATTGCATAGTGGTATAGTGCTCTGCAGGACTGTATTGGATAGTGGTATCGTGCTCTGCAGGGCTGTATTGGATAGTGGTATAGTGCTCTGCAGGGCTGTATTGGATAGTGGTATAGTGCTCTGCAGGGCTGTATTGGATAGTGGTATAGTGCTCTGCAGGGCTGTATTGGATAGTGGTATAGTGCTCTGCAGGGCTGTATTGGATAGTGGTATAGTGCTCTGCAGGGCTGTATTGGATAGTGGTATAGTGCTCTGCAGGGCTGTATTGGATAGTGGTATCGTGCTCTGCAGGGCTGTATTGGATAGTGGTATAGTGCTCTGCAGGGCTGTATTGGATAGTGGTATAGTGCTCTGCAGGGCTGTATTGGATAGTGGTATCGTGCTCTGCAGGGCTGTATTGGATAGTGGTATAGTGCTCTGCAGGGCTGTATTGGATAGTGGTATAGTGCTCTGCAGGGCTGTATTGGATAGTGGTATAGTGCTCTGCAGGACTGTATTGGATAGTGGTATAGTGCTCTGCAGGACTGTATTGGATAGTGGTATAGTGCTCTGCAGGACTGTATTGGATAGTGGTATAGTGCTCTGCAGGACTGTATTGGATAGTGGTATAGTGCTCTGCAGGACTGTATTGGATAGTGGTATAGTGCTCTGCAGGACTGTATTGGATAGTGGTATAGTGCTCTGCAGGGCTGTATTGGATAGTGATATAGTGCTCTGCAGGACTGTATTGGATAGTGGTATAATGCTCTGCAGGGCTGTATTGCATAGTGATATAGTGCTCTGCAGGACTGTATTGGATAGTGGTATAGTGCTCTGCAGGGCTGTATTGCATAGTGGTATAGTGCTCTGCAGGGCTGTATTGCATAGTGATATAGTGCTCTGCAGGGCTGTATTGGATAGTGGTATAGTGCTCTGCAGGACTGTATTGGATAGTGGTATAGTGCTCTGCAGGGCTGTATTGGATAGTGGTATAGTGCTCTGCAGGACTGTATTGGATAGTGGTATAGTGCTCTGCAGGGCTGTATTGGATAGTGATATAGTGCTCTGCAGGACTGTATTGGATAGTGGTATAATGCTCTGCAGGGCTGTATTGCATAGTGATATAGTGCTCTGCAGGGCTGTATTGGATAGTGGTATAGTGCTCTGCAGGACTGTATTGGATAGTGGTATAGTGCTCTGCAGGGCTGTATTGGATAGTGGTATAGTGCTCTGCAGGACTGTATTGGATAGTGGTATAGTGCTCTGCAGGGCTGTATTGGATAGTGGTATAGTGCTCTGCAGGACTGTATTGGATAGTGGTATAGTGCTCTGCAGGACTGTATTGGATAGTGGTATAGTGCTCTGCAGGACTGTATTGGATAGTGGTATAGTGCTCTGCAGGACTGTATTGGATAGTGGTATAGTGCTCTGCAGGACTGTATTGGATAGTGGTATAGTGCTCTGCAGGACTGTATTGGATAGTGGTATAGTGCTCTGCAGGACTGTATTGGATAGTGGTATAGTGCTCTGCAGGACTGTATTGGATAGTGGTATAATGCTCTGCAGGGCTGTATTGGATAGTGGTGTAATGCTCTGCGGGGCTGTATTGCATAGTGATATAGTGCTCTGCAGGGCTGTATTGGATAGTGGTATAGTGCTCTGCAGGACTGTATTGGATAGTGGTATAGTGCTCTGCAGGGCTGTATTGGATAGTGGTATAGTGCTCTGCAGGACTGTATTGGATAGTGGTATAGTGCTCTGCAGGGCTGTATTGGATAGTGATATAGTGCTCTGCAGGACTGTATTGGATAGTGGTATAATGCTCTGCAGGGCTGTATTGCATAGTGATATAGTGCTCTGCAGGGCTGTATTGGATAGTGGTATAGTGCTCTGCAGGGCTGTATTGGATAGTGGTATAGTGCTCTGCAGGACTGTATTGGATAGTGGTATAGTGCTCTGCAGGGCTGTATTGGATAGTGGTATAGTGCTCTGCAGGACTGTATTGGATAGTGGTATAGTGCTCTGCAGGACTGTATTGGATAGTGGTATAGTGCTCTGCAGGACTGTATTGCATAGTGGTATAGTGCTCTGCAGGACTGTATTGGATAGAGGTATAGTGCTCTGCAGGACTGTATTGCATAGTGGTATAGTGCTCTGCAGGGCTGTATTGCATAGTGGTATAGTGCTCTGCAGGACTGTATTGGATAGTGGTATAGTGCTCTGCAGGGCTGTATTGCATAGTGATATAGTGCTCTGCAGGGCTGTATTGGATAGTGGTATAGTGCTCTGCAGGACTGTATTGGATAGTGGTATAGTGCTCTGCAGGACTGTATTGGATAGTGGTATAATGCTCTGCAGGGCTGTATTGGATAGTGGTGTAATGCTCTGCAGGGCTGTATTGGATAGTGGTATAGTGCTCTGCAGGGCTGTATTGGATAGTGGTATAGTGCTCTGCAGGGCTGTATTGGATAGTGGTATAGTGCTCTGCAGGACTGTATTGGATAGTGGTATAGTGCTCTGCAGGGCTGTATTGGATAGTGGTATAGTGCTCTGCAGGACTGTATTGGATAGTGGTATAGTGCTCTGCAGGACTGTATTGGATAGTGGTATAGTGCTCTGCAGGACTGTATTGCATAGTGGTATAGTGCTCTGCAGGACTGTATTGGATAGAGGTATAGTGCTCTGCAGGACTGTATTGCATAGTGGTATAGTGCTCTGCAGGGCTGTATTGCATAGTGGTATAGTGCTCTGCAGGACTGTATTGGATAGTGGTATAGTGCTCTGCAGGGCTGTATTGCATAGTGATATAGTGCTCTGCAGGGCTGTATTGGATAGTGGTATAGTGCTCTGCAGGGCTGTATTGGATAGTGGTATAGTGCTCTGCAGGGCTGTATTGGATAGTGGTATCGTGCTCTGCAGGGCTGTATTGGATAGTGGTATAGTGCTCTGCAGGGCTGTATTGGATAGTGGTATAGTGCTCTGCAGGGCTGTATTGGATAGTGGTATCGTGCTCTGCAGGGCTGTATTGGATAGTGGTATAGTGCTCTGCAGGGCTGTATTGGATAGTGGTATAGTGCTCTGCAGGGCTGTATTGGATAGTGGTATAGTGCTCTGCAGGACTGTATTGGATAGTGGTATAGTGCTCTGCAGGACTGTATTGGATAGTGGTATAGTGCTCTGCAGGACTGTATTGGATAGTGGTATAGTGCTCTGCAGGACTGTATTGGATAGTGGTATAGTGCTCTGCAGGACTGTATTGGATAGTGGTATAGTGCTCTGCAGGACTGTATTGGATAGTGGTATAGTGCTCTGCAGGGCTGTATTGGATAGTGATATAGTGCTCTGCAGGACTGTATTGGATAGTGGTATAATGCTCTGCAGGGCTGTATTGCATAGTGATATAGTGCTCTGCAGGACTGTATTGGATAGTGGTATAGTGCTCTGCAGGGCTGTATTGCATAGTGGTATAGTGCTCTGCAGGACTGTATTGGATAGTGGTATAGTGCTCTGCAGGACTGTATTGGATAGTGGTATAGTGCTCTGCAGGACTGTATTGGATAGTGGTATAGTGCTCTGCAGGGCTGTATTGGATAGTGGTATCGTGCTCTGCAGGGCTGTATTGGATAGTGGTATAGTGCTCTGCAGGGCTGTATTGGATAGTGGTATAGTGCTCTGCAGGGCTGTATTGGATAGTGGTATAGTGCTCTGCAGGGCTGTATTGGATAGTGGTATAGTGCTCTGCAGGGCTGTATTGGATAGTGGTATAGTGCTCTGCAGGGCTGTATTGGATAGTGGTATAGTGCTCTGCAGGGCTGTATTGGATAGTGGTATCGTGCTCTGCAGGGCTGTATTGGATAGTGGTATAGTGCTCTGCAGGACTGTATTGGATAGTGGTATAGTGCTCTGCAGGACTGTATTGGATAGTGGTATAGTGCTCTGCAGGGCTGTATTGGATAGTGATATAGTGCTCTGCAGGACTGTATTGGATAGTGGTATAATGCTCTGCAGGGCTGTATTGCATAGTGATATAGTGCTCTGCAGGACTGTATTGGATAGTGGTATAGTGCTCTGCAGGGCTGTATTGCATAGTGGTATAGTGCTCTGCAGGGCTGTATTGCATAGTGATATAGTGCTCTGCAGGGCTGTATTGGATAGTGGTATAGTGCTCTGCAGGACTGTATTGGATAGTGGTATAGTGCTCTGCAGGGCTGTATTGGATAGTGGTATAGTGCTCTGCAGGACTGTATTGGATAGTGGTATAGTGCTCTGCAGGGCTGTATTGGATAGTGATATAGTGCTCTGCAGGACTGTATTGGATAGTGGTATAATGCTCTGCAGGGCTGTATTGCATAGTGATATAGTGCTCTGCAGGGCTGTATTGGATAGTGGTATAGTGCTCTGCAGGACTGTATTGGATAGTGGTATAGTGCTCTGCAGGGCTGTATTGGATAGTGGTATAGTGCTCTGCAGGACTGTATTGGATAGTGGTATAGTGCTCTGCAGGGCTGTATTGGATAGTGGTATAGTGCTCTGCAGGACTGTATTGGATAGTGGTATAGTGCTCTGCAGGACTGTATTGGATAGTGGTATAGTGCTCTGCAGGACTGTATTGGATAGTGGTATAGTGCTCTGCAGGACTGTATTGGATAGTGGTATAGTGCTCTGCAGGACTGTATTGGATAGTGGTATAGTGCTCTGCAGGACTGTATTGGATAGTGGTATAGTGCTCTGCAGGACTGTATTGGATAGTGGTATAGTGCTCTGCAGGACTGTATTGGATAGTGGTATAATGCTCTGCAGGGCTGTATTGGATAGTGGTGTAATGCTCTGCGGGGCTGTATTGCATAGTGATATAGTGCTCTGCAGGGCTGTATTGGATAGTGGTATAGTGCTCTGCAGGACTGTATTGGATAGTGGTATAGTGCTCTGCAGGGCTGTATTGGATAGTGGTATAGTGCTCTGCAGGACTGTATTGGATAGTGGTATAGTGCTCTGCAGGGCTGTATTGGATAGTGATATAGTGCTCTGCAGGACTGTATTGGATAGTGGTATAATGCTCTGCAGGGCTGTATTGCATAGTGATATAGTGCTCTGCAGGGCTGTATTGGATAGTGGTATAGTGCTCTGCAGGGCTGTATTGGATAGTGGTATAGTGCTCTGCAGGACTGTATTGGATAGTGGTATAGTGCTCTGCAGGGCTGTATTGGATAGTGGTATAGTGCTCTGCAGGACTGTATTGGATAGTGGTATAGTGCTCTGCAGGACTGTATTGGATAGTGGTATAGTGCTCTGCAGGACTGTATTGCATAGTGGTATAGTGCTCTGCAGGACTGTATTGGATAGAGGTATAGTGCTCTGCAGGACTGTATTGCATAGTGGTATAGTGCTCTGCAGGGCTGTATTGCATAGTGGTATAGTGCTCTGCAGGACTGTATTGGATAGTGGTATAGTGCTCTGCAGGGCTGTATTGCATAGTGATATAGTGCTCTGCAGGGCTGTATTGGATAGTGGTATAGTGCTCTGCAGGACTGTATTGGATAGTGGTATAGTGCTCTGCAGGACTGTATTGGATAGTGGTATAATGCTCTGCAGGGCTGTATTGGATAGTGGTGTAATGCTCTGCAGGGCTGTATTGGATAGTGGTATAGTGCTCTGCAGGGCTGTATTGGATAGTGGTATAGTGCTCTGCAGGGCTGTATTGGATAGTGGTATAGTGCTCTGCAGGACTGTATTGGATAGTGGTATAGTGCTCTGCAGGGCTGTATTGGATAGTGGTATAGTGCTCTGCAGGACTGTATTGGATAGTGGTATAGTGCTCTGCAGGACTGTATTGGATAGTGGTATAGTGCTCTGCAGGACTGTATTGCATAGTGGTATAGTGCTCTGCAGGACTGTATTGGATAGAGGTATAGTGCTCTGCAGGACTGTATTGGATAGTGGTACAATGCTCTGCAGGACTGTATTGGATAGTGGTATAGTGCTCTGCAGGGCTGTATTGCATAGTGGTATAGTGCTCTGCAGGACTGTATTGCATAGTGGTATAGTGCTCTGCAGGGCTGTATTGCATAGTGGTATAGTGCTCTGCAGGACTGTATTGGATAGTGGTATAGTGCTCTGCAGGGCTGTATTGGATAGTGGTATAATGCTCTGCAGGGCTGTATTGGATAGTGGTATAGTGCTCTGCAGGACTGTATTGGATAGTGGTATAATGCTCTGCAGGGCTGTATTGGATAGTGGTATAGTGCTCTGCAGGGCTGTATTGGATAGTGGTATAGTGCTCTGCAGGGCTGTATTGGATAGTGGTATAGTGCTCTGCAGGACTGTATTGGATAGTGGTATAGTGCTCTGCAGGACTGTATTGGATAGTGGTATAGTGCTCTGCAGGACTGTATTGCATAGTGGTATAGTGCTCTGCAGGACTGTATTGGATAGAGGTATAGTGCTCTGCAGGACTGTATTGGATAGTGGTACAATGCTCTGCAGGACTGTATTGGATAGTGGTATAGTGCTCTGCAGGGCTGTATTGCATAGTGGTATAGTGCTCTGCAGGACTGTATTGCATAGTGGTATAGTGCTCTGCAGGACTGTATTGGATAGTGGTACAATGCTCTGCAGGACTGTATTGGATAGTGGTATAGTGCTCTGCAGGACTGTATTGGATAGTGGTATAATGCTCTGCAGGGCTGTATTGGATAGTGGTATAGTGCTCTGCAGGACTGTATTGGATAGTGGTATAATGCTCTGCAGGGCTGTATTGGATAGTGGTATAGTGCTCTGCAGGACTGTATTGGATAGAGGTATAGTGCTCTGCAGGACTGTATTGGATAGTGGTACAATGCTCTGCAGGACTGTATTGGATAGTGGTATAGTGCTCTGCAGGACTGTATTGGATAGTGGTATAATGCTCTGCAGGGCTGTATTGGATAGTGGTATAGTGCTCTGCAGGACTGTATTGGATAGTGGTATAATGCTCTGCAGGGCTGTATTGGATAGTGGTATAGTGCTCTGCAGGACTGTATTGCATAGTGGTATAGTGCTCTGCAGGACTGTATTGGATAGTGGTATAGTGCTCTGCAGGACTGTATTGGATAGTGGTATAATGCTCTGCAGGACTGTATTGGATAGTGGTATAGTGCTCTGCAGGACTGTATTGGATAGTGGTATAATGCTCTGCAGGGCTGTATTGGATAGTGACACGATGCTCTGCAGGACTGTATTGGATAGTGGTATAATGCTCTGCAGGGCTGTATTGGATAGTGGTATAGTGCTCTGCAGGACTGTATTGGATAGTGGTATAATGCTCTGCAGGACTGTATTGGATAGTGGTATAGTGCTCTGCAGGACTGTATTGGATAGTGGTATAATGCTCTGCAGGGCTGTATTGGATAGTGACACGATGCTCTGCAGGACTGTATTGGATAGTGACACGATGCTCTGCAGGGCTGTATTGGATAGTGGTGTGACGCTCTGCAGGGCTGTATTGGATAGTGGTGTGACGCTCTGCAGGGCTGTATTGGATAGTGGCACAACGCTCTGCAGGGCTGTATTAGATCGTTGCGCGACGCTCTGCAGGGCTGTATTGGATAGTGGCGCGACGCTCTGCAGGGCTGTATTGGATAGTGGCACAACGCTCTGCAGGGCTGTATTAGATCATTGCGCGACGCTCTGCAGGGCTGTATTAGATCATTGCGCGACGCTCTGCAGTGTGGTGCTGACCGTCCGTCCCCTTTCATGCAGATCGAGCGCCATGACAGCTGTGCATACGATTACCTGGAGATCCGGGATGGCACCACAGAATCTAGCCCTCTGATTGGACGCTTCTGTGGTTACGACAAACCAGATGACATCAAGAGCTCGTCCAATCAACTGTGGATTAAGTTTGTGTCCGACGGCTCCATCAACAAGGCTGGATTCTCTCTCAACTACTTCAAAGGTTAGCAAATCACCCCACCACTTCAGGGGTTAGCAAAATATTCTCACTCACCGTTTTAAAGTTGTTCAAAACGTTCCCGCACAATGTCTCTCTCTTATTCACTCTCTCTCTTTCCACCCTCTCTCTCTCCACCCTCTCTCTCTCCCTTCCCCCTCTCACTCTCTCTGCCCACCCCTCTTGCGCTCCCTCTCTCTCTTTGCCCCCCTTTCTCTATGGCCCTCCTTCTCTCTCCCCCCTCACGCTCTCTTGATCTATCCCCCCCCCCCTCTCTCTCAGAGGTAGATGAGTGTTCCCGCCCTAATAATGGCGGCTGTGAGCAGCGCTGTGTGAACACTCTGGGCAGCTACAAGTGCGCGTGTGACCCGGGGTACGAGCTGGGACCGGACAAGAGGACGTGTGAAGGTGAGAACCTAAAGAGCGTTGCGTCATTAACCCCTCCCCTACTGGAGACCTACACAGAGTGTGGCTCTATTAACCGCTCGAGCTGCCCCTCCCCTCCCCTAGCAGTGCTGTGAACCTCCTCCCCCAGCAGTGCTGTGAACCTCCCCACCCCTAGCAGTGCTGTGAACCTCCTCCCCCAGCAGTGCTGTGAACCTCCTCCCCCAGCAGTGCTTCATTTTTCAGCGGCTTGTGGGGGTTTCCTGACCAAGTTGAACGGCTCCATTACCAGCCCGGGATGGCCCAAGGAATATCCCCCCAACAAGAACTGTGTCTGGCAACTGGTGGCCCCCACTCAGTATCGCATCTCTCTGAGATTCGATCAGTTTGAGACTGAGGGCAACGACGTGAGTGCAGAGTACCACACACACACACACACACACACACCCTTATTCCACTAACACCACCCTTTTATATGACACCCCCTCTTATATAACAGACACACCCCTCTTATACCACTAACTCCCCACCCCACATACCACACACCATTTATACCACTGTCAGGGGAGACCAGGTTATTTACACCTTTTTACCGGGATCATACATTGAGCAAAACAAGGTAATGAAATAAATAGTAATTTATTCGGTATAAATTCGCTTACAGACAATGATATACAAAATACAGACAAAAAGTCACACTTACTTTGGGGCTGGGGTTGAAAACGAGACTTTCCTAGGTGCAGGGAACTCTATGGGAGAGTTTTACCCTGACCGGGACTTAGCCCGGAATCTCCAGGAACCGAAATCGGCATAAAGTTCCACACGCCACCAGAACTTGGTCCCTCCTGACCGTGAGTTAGTCCAAATCTCCTGGAACTCAAATCGGCATAACATCCCAGCCTCGACCTCTATGATCGTTTCTGAGAACTTGGGCATAAAAGTCAGGACTTAGTCTCTGGCTGGCAGGCTTTTCAGGTTTGTAATCGAAGCCGGTTGCTCTGCTATTCGCGCAGAAGCAACTCTGAAAAGCCAGCCTGCGCTCTTACTACTGGAGAACTACAATCTGATTGGCTCACAGATTCTTATAATATTCTGAGTTTCATTCACAAAACTCAGTAGCCAATCAACGCGTGGGAAAATTCCTAAGTAACCAATCAGAGACAAGCCGGCTAGAAAAGCCAGGTCAGCGGGAAATCTGAAATAGCCAAGGGACATACGCAAGCCTGCCACCTTTCTCCCTGGCTATCTCAATGCCACCCGCTGGGACAGGCTCCACCAGGTCTGGCAGAGGACTGACATTGATCTCCGGACCTGGTACTCCGCCTTCCCCCGCTGGCCAAATGCTATTCTCACCTCTGGGCATTCTCTGATTGCTTTGAACTCCGATGTCCAGCAGACTTAATGGCGCCTCTGGGTTAGCCTGTTTGGATATCGGTTCCGAATGTAAAAAAACACATTACATTTTAATAAAGCATATTTTACTATACTTCTGAGTCTTGGGGACAGAAAGGGAAAAATGTTGTAGTGTTATTTCTATCTGCCTTATTCCCCACACACTTTCTCTTAGTCAGTCTGGACTCTAAGAGTCCACCCCAACCTTATATACAGTTGGGAAACCCACAAACCCTATACAAACCCCAGGTGTGGGTCACCTGGGCACTAGCTGGAATACCCCCTTTAACCTAGGGATTCCCTCAGCTACTGGAATAGAGGTTTGATCCCTGTGCCCCATTCTCCTTTTAGGGCTGTGCTGAAGCAGGGTACCCTAGGGGTGAGTCGCGTTTGCGTTTTCAAGGGGAGGTATTGCCGGGACAATGTGCCTACATGTATCCGGGAATCAGGTATGATTCCTGGGTACATTTATGGGGGAAACGACAACTCCGGACCCCAACCTCCTAGGCACATTCAGGCAGCGGTTCCTCCGCAAAATCCCCTTAACCGGGTGAATATAAGACACCAGTCCTATGCCTGGCAGACCTATGTTTAGGTCTGCAGTGCAGCAGTGACCAGGTTAGATTTCAGCTGGGAAAAGGTTTGGTTAATTGGTCAGGTCCAAGCTGCCTCGTTAAGGGGCTTTAAAAACCCAGCCTGCACACACATGCAGGGCTGTCTAAACCAGTGAGAGACTGGAATGCTGGAGGAAAAATGCTTGCCACAAGGTCTGTCTTTTCCTATGATCTATCGTTGCTTATTGCTACTCTGGACTTTAAACAGCCCTTGTGGGGAAAAGGGCAAAGCCCTGCTCAGGACTTATTTTCTGTTTGTCTGCATATGCTGAAAAGAAGCTGTGTGATTTTTGTATGCAATATTTTGAGGCTGAATAAACAAGCCCATTCTAAGAAACCCACGTGTTGTTGCATTTACCCTGCAACACCCCCCTTGTAACTCAAGACAATTACCCCTAGGGCGAGCATCTCTTCTACCTCCCTCTCTATACTCCCCTTCACCTCTGCTGATACCCGATAGGCATGCTTATGCAGAGGACTCTGATCCCCGGTGTGGACTGGGTGATCAGAGATGTGTCCTGCCCGGCTTATCCGTGAACGGGACCCTATGCTGTTCTAGCATAGCTCGTTTTTGCACCCGCTGGGGTGCACTGAGCTGAGACCCTATCTCTACCTGCTCCACTGTGCCCCCTTGCCTAACTTCCCCTAGGAAGCTTTTCCCGACAGCAGAGCTTGGCTCGCCGGGTCCCCCACCGGTGGGCTACAGATACCATATCAATATGTGGCATCAGTGATAGCTATGTCCTATGTCTCCCTGTCTCTACATCTAACTGTACAACATAGTTGCACTCGTTCATCCGCCAGAGTACCGTATACGGCCCAGCCCAGGCAGCCATCAGTTTGTTCTGCTGTGTGGGCTTCAGAACAAGCACTTGCTGCCCAGGGATGAACTCTCTGCTATGGGCATGTTGGTCATACCAAGTTTTCTGCTTGGTCTGAGCCTTCCTGAGGTTAGCCTGTGCTAACCCCATGAGCATTTCTAACCGGTCCCCGAGATCCACTACATACTGAAGCACAGAAGTTTCAGTAGCAGTGGTCTCCCCTTCCCATCTATCATGGAATAGGTCAAACGCTCCCTGGACCCTGCAGCCATATAGAAGCTCGAAGGGTGAGAAGCCAGTGGACTCTTGCGGTACCGCATGGTATGCAAAAAGCAAATGCTGCAGATGAGTCTCCCAGCCTTTCCCTTAAGCCTCTATAAATGCCCGAAGCATCTGCTTCAGGGTACCATTGAACCGCTCACATAGTCCGTTGGTCTGGGGGTGGTAATGGGTTGTGCGCTGGTGCTTCACCCTGTACGAGTCTCAGAGACAGTAAAGCAATTCAGACACGAATTGCGACCCTTGTTCAGTTAGAATCTCACTAGGAAATCCTACTCTAGAGAAAATCACTAACAATGCCTTAGCCACTGTTCTAGCCTCAATGGTGGCAAGGGCTACAGCCTCAGGGTACAGGGTGGCCAAATCAACCACCGTGAGGATGTAGTGCTTGCTGGCCCAGCTAAGGATCTTTAGAGGTCCCACTATGTCCATAGCTACTCTCTGAAAGGGTTCCCCAATTACCGGTAGTGGGTTCAGGGGAGCCTTCACACGATCACCCACCCGCCTTACCTACTCGCTGGCAGGCATCACAGGACCGGCAAAAGTCTGCCACTGACCTGGATGCCCTCGCCCAGTAGAAATGCTGCAATAGCCCGGCTCTAGTGCGAGTGACCCCCTGATGCCCAGCTAGTGGAATGGAGTGGGCTACCTGCAGTAACTGCTGCCTATACTCCCTGTGTACCACTAAATGTCTTCTACCTGTCCATACACTGTCCCGAGTGCTAGGGTCTTGCTCCCTATACAAGAGCTCGTGGTGCCAAAGATACTGGTACGACCCACTCTCAGAGGCAGACTCGGACGCCCGGAGTCTCATGCCCTCTAAGTCAGGATCAGACCGCACTGCCGCTCTGAACTGTGCCTCCAGCTCCGGACTCACTCCCTCAGTCACTAAGTCGGGTGATGGGGAAACATGTAAGTTGGAAGGAGAGTCATTACATCAACTCTGTTTGGCTTACCTGCCTGGTCTCCGCAGGGACCTCTGGAGCTGTTGGTCCCAAATGCAGGGGTACGGCGAGATCCTCAGTGGGCAGGGGTACCAAAGGCTCCCCTGCCTGGGCAAGTGCCCTGCTCTTGCTCCTGTTGATGGCTGCAACCGGAGCAGCTTCCTCCGCAAATGAGCAGATGAGGTGCCCCAGGTCCTTACTGGTAGCACATCAGTATCCAACCCAGGCAAGACACCCACATCTCTCATACATCGACCAGCGCCCGGAACACCCGGGTGACCTGGATTGACCTGGGTCCCCCGTCTGGCATGGTGACCTGAATCCCTGTTCCTGGGAGCAGATTCTCTGGATTGACCATATCAGGTCTCACCAGAGTAACAGTGGCTCCGGAGTCGAGCAGGCCGGCTGCCTGGCGAGGTCCGATGATCACTGGCTGCAAATGCTTCCTCCTCACATTATTGGACAACCTGACAGTTGCAACCTGATGCCCGTCTGCTGCTTCTGCTGTGCCACTTGCTGAAGGGGTAGAACTCTCCGTCTGGGTTCACTGCTGGATGTGCTGGATGGCTGCATGTTGCTCCTCTGTGTGTGCTAGTCTCACGGCAGTGACTGGCCTCGCAGCTGGAGTGCGTTACCCCTGAGGGGCTTTGCTGGAACGGTGCCGCTCCAGACAATCTGGCCTGATGGGCCCTGTTCGATTGCATTGGTAGCACGGCTTCTTGTGCCTGAATTCTGCAGACTTGGGTGGACTCCCCTCTGCAGCTGCTTTCGGCTTCCAGTGTGGAGCACCGTTGTGGGACTCCGTGCCCTTGTGTGCCCATGCCGGAGTGGCTCCATTCTGGGCAGACACTTTCCTGCCCGACAGGGCACAGCTGGTGACATAGTCATCAACCAGGCTGGTTGCATCCTGGCAAAATGATGGGCTTGTGATCAAACACCCAATCCCTCACCTCAGCCTGGCACCGCTGTAAAAACTGCTCCTTGAACATTTACCCCAGTAAGCTGTCGTACTTGGTTGCTTTGCATCCTTCCACCTACTGAGTGCCATGCTGGATATGTCGGGAAACAAATATCATGTGAGCTTCCCTGACGGTCTTGTCCCCAGACCTGAACATGCCACTGTGTACCTCTGGAGTGAGGGCATACTGGCACAGTAACAAAGCCTTCACATGATGGTAGTCGTTGCTGTCCGCTGACAGTATCCCCTGGAAAGGTATCCCCATCAATAGCAGCTACAACCACAATACCCAGTCCCATTCTGGCACACGGAACCAGTAACACTGATCCTCAAACACCTTGAGAAATCCGTCAATGTCATCCGTACCATCTACACATTTGCGTAAGCTGTAGTGTGGCACCTGTGATCGGAGAGGTTGGTAAGGGTCCTGCTGGGGTCTCTGGGGGGCTGCATACCTTGAGAAGAAGCAATTAACTTCAACCTCTGCTCGAAGGTGACCCACTCTCCCCAAACGGCGAGGAGAGAGGTAAGTCCTGTGGTAGGGAGACCGGTAGCAATTGGGGCTACTACGGCTGCACTCCCTGGTTTAAGCTCACCCTCTGGATCCTCTGCTTCCCTGTTGTTCTCCTCCGCCTCCACTTCCTCCAGGGCTGGAAGATCCTCCTGGACCCTGGCCGGAATGGTTGTCACTGCATCAGCAGGCGAAGCTATGCTCGCTTCATGTCGTTCGAGATCCACCTCCAGCAAAGTCTTTGCCCAACCGGCGGTCGGTAGTCCATATCCCTCACACCGGGTTACGATTCGGGGATGGTCCCAGGTCCGATAACGACCTGACCGTCTGTCCACATTCGCCTGGTGGCACTAAACTTACAGTGACAAGAGATAACCTGCGCTTTTCCTGCTTTGTGTAACGTGTGTAAGTCACTACTTGTTTTGAAAGCTCGCAATGTACGAGTTCGTCTTTATGCTATAAATCCCAGCAGGATTTTATAGCATAAAGCTCAAGGATCCCACCACTGCCACCAGTAAATTATAGACTGTCAGGGGAGACCAGGTTATTTACACCTTTTTACCAGGATCATACATTGAGCAAAACAAGGTAATTAAATAAATTGTAATTTATTCGCATAAATTCGCTTACACACAATGAAACACAAAATACAGACAAAAAGACACACTTACTTTGGGACTGGGGTTGAAAACTAGACTTTCCTAGGTGCAGGGAACTCTTTGGGCGAGTTTTACCCTGGGCGGAACTTAGTCCGGAATCTCCTGGAACCCAAATCAGCATAAAGTTCCACACGCCACAGGTACGTTCTCTTCTGAAAACTTGGTCCCTCCTACGCGAGTTACTACAAATCCTCTGGAACTTAAATCGGCATAAAATCCCAGCTGCGTCCGCTACGATAGTTTCTGAGAACTTGGGCGCAAAAGTCAGGACTAAGGCCTCGGGCATGGTGCCTTGGGCCGCGCTGATCCGCGCTCCTGCTCTGCCTCGCCTGCTCAAACTGGAGCTTTTTTTGTGTCCTGGCAGGCGAAGCAGTGAGCTCGCTTTGGAGGCGAGGCGGAACGGAGGCGTGACGGGAGGCGGGGCTAGTCCCTCGCTCCCATTGGATGTGAGCGGTCACGTGACCGCTCCCCTGAGCGGCAAATTTTAAATTTGCCTGTCTCTCCAAAATATCTGAGCCTCCGCACGCATGCGGAAGCGGCTGCTAAAGCCGCGCTGATGACAGATGCAGGGGGTAAGTGCATCTGCTCAGCACAGCTCAGCAAGGCTCACCGTACTATGTCCCAGGCCTTAGACTCTGGCGGGCAGGCTTTTCAGGCTTGAAATCAAAGCCGGTTGCTCTGCTATTCAAGCAGAAGCGACTTTGAAAAGGCCGCCCGCACTCTTACTACGGGAGAACTACAATCTGATTGGCTCACAGATCTTTATACTATTCTGAGTTTCATTCACAAAACTCAGCAGCAAATCATCGCGTGGGAAAATTCCCAAGCAACCAATCAGAGCCAAGCCGGCTAAAAAAGCCGGGTCAGCGGGAAATCCGAAATAGCCAAGAGACATGCGCAAGCTTGTCACCTCTCTCCCTGGCTATCTCAATGCCACCCGCTGGGACAGGCTCCACCATGTCTGGCAGAGCAAGTGGCAGCCCGGATGACTGCCATTGATCTCCGGTCCTGGTACTCCGCCTTTCCTCGCTGACCAAATGCTATTCTCACCTCTGGGCATCATCTGGTTGCTTTGAACTCCGATGTCCAACAGACAGACTGGTGCCTATGGGTTAGCCCGGGCAGCCTGTTTGGACATCGGTTCCGAATGTAAAAAGCACATTACATTGTAATAAAGCATATTTTACTATACTTCTGAGTCTTGGAAACGGGACAGAAATCGAAAAATGTTGTAGTTTTATTTCTATCTGTCTTATTCCCCACACACTTTCTCTTAGATTCAGTGTGGACACTGAGTCCCCACGGCTGGGGTACCCACAAACCCTATACTGGTTGTGGGTCACCTGGGCACTAGCTGGGGTACCCCCCTTAACCTAGGGATTCCCTCAGCAACAGAAATAGAGGTTTTATCCTTGTACCCCATTTTCCTTTCTGGGCTGTGCTGAAGCAGGGTACGCTAGTAGTGAGTCGCGCTTGCATTTTCAAGGGGAGGTATTGCCGGGACAATGTGCCTACATGTATCCGAGAATCAGGCATGATTCCCGGGTACATTTATGGGGAAACCGACAACTCCGGACCCCAACCTCCTAGGCACATTCTGTCCTCCGCAAAAAAACCTTGAAACTCACATCCTAGCAATCCCTGCTCGCTGCCATGCCCGGAAATGGAAAAACACAAAAAATACTTTTATTGCATACAAGACATTGGCCTAATACAATGTTACTGGGCCCAAGAGCTAACTCTCTTGGACTCTTATACACGGATCAGGGGTAACCAAAACGGGCTTAACCTTTATTTGAGATCCTGGTTACCCCTTACCATCACAACCACTAAGACCCCCTTATATATACAGCACACACACACCCCCACCATATAAACCCTACCTTACATAACATCCCTCTTATATACCACACACCCTTATACAACTAAAAAAAACGTTTTTATATGACACCCCCCCTTATATAACAGTCACACACCTCTTACACCACCAACTTCCTCTTATACCACTAACTCCCCCTTGCATACCATAAACACACAAATTATACCACTAAGACCCCGCACACACCCACCCCCACTAATATACCCTCCCTTACATACCATCTTTTATATACCACACACTCCCCTTATACCACCCGACGTATTTACCCCCGTACATAACACTCCTTAAATATACCATACATACCCCCCCTTGCTATACCACATACCCCGATTATAGAACAGACATTCTCACCACTTTTATGCAACCAACCCCCTCAGGTGTGTAAGTATGACTTTGTGGAGGTGCGCAGTGGATTGACATCGGACTCCAAGCTCCACGGGAAATTCTGCGGCTCTGATCTTCCCTCCGTCATCACCTCCCAGTACAACAACATGCGCATCGAGTTCAAGTCCGATAACACTGTGTCCAAAAAGGGTTTCCGGGCTCACTTCTTTTCAGGTGAGCTGCCCCCACCTTCCCCCCGCCCCCCCCCCCCCCCCCCGCATGCTGCTTATCCCCCCTCTCCTTCATACCCCATGCTCAGGGGATCCAGCACACACGGCTAGGCTGTGTTTCATCCCCTGAGCTGTGGCCTCCAACGTCCTTTGGGGAACAAGGTGACTTTTGTCATGGCATGATGACATTGGAGTCTTGGTCACATGACTGCATTGCTTAGTGATGTCACCACCCCCGCTCCCCCCTCTCCTACCATTGTAATGCAAAATGATGTTCTAGTGTGATAGTCATTAGTGTCACAGACAGTAGGGACCTGTGACCCACAGGGTATGTTCCCCCCACTGTGACACAGACAGAGGGGACCTTTAAGACACTGGGGGGTCATTTGTATGTATATCTTTATTTATATAGCGCCATCCATGTACATAGCGCTTTGTAATACACGGGACATAATAATATAACGCATAATGGGAATCAGCGCTTCAGACATAAAACAATAGGTAAAGCAGTCCCAGCCCGAAGAGCTTACAACCTAAGTGGTAAGTGGGGAGAACTTACAGACAGTAGGAGGACGTTCTGGTAAGTGCGCCGGCAAGGGGCCAAGGTCAGTGCATATGAGATGTACAGTATCAGCCAGCGGAGCTACCTATATTGTTCGTTAAAGAGGTGTGTTATAAGAAAGGTGCTAAAGGTGGAGAGAGAAGGAGCCGGCCGGATATTCAGGGGAAGGGCATTGCAGAGTGCATGTACCCAAGTCTCCCGGGCCACAAACCCGGGCAAAAACACTGCACTACATTTATCATGCAAGAACATCCCATTTGTTTCAATGGGAAAGTGTTTGTCTTACCCCCCCATGGAGTCTGTCCCTTGACCACAGGATGACAAGAACAGATCTGTGTCACAGTGGCAAAGACAGAGGGAACCCATTACCAAAGGAGGGTGTGCCTCCCCCTGCAGGGTGACATTGTGACAGACCCATATCATGGTGACAGTGGCACAGACAGAGGGGACCTGTGTCCCATGGAGTCTGTGTTATACTGCAGTGGGAGGAACAGTGACACAGACCCACAGCAGTGTGACACAGATGACTCGGGGTGACAGGGCTGCGAGTGCCACTTGTGACCCAAGGATGGAACTCTCCTTTGTTGGTTTGGATGTCAGTGTATCTCCCCTTGGAAAGGCACTGAGGGCTCTCAGGGTAAATCATTTGCCAGGTGTTCCCCCTTCTCCCCCCTCCCAAATGGCTGCATGCTGTGCTTGGCATGGAGGCTGCATGCCCACCTCCCCTCTTCCCCTGCACGCTCTCTCCAGCTTCTGGCTCCAAGCTCTGCATCCTGGATCATCACAAGGAAGAGGGTATGCTCCCCCCACCCCCCGCTCACTCCTCTCTCTGTCTGTTTCTCTCCCTGTCTCCTACCCACCTTCTCCTTCCCGTCACCCCTTCCTTTTACCACTTCACTGTATTTCTCTCCTCTTTTTTCCCTCATATCATCCCTCTGGGTCCTCTCCCACCATCTCGGTCTCTTTTCTCCTCCTTTTTTACCTTGTTACCATTTCTCCCTACCTTCTCCCTGTACCCCCCCCTCTATTTCCCCCAACCCTCTCTCCCACCTCTGTCTCCCCTGCTCTTTCCCTCCCTCTGCCTCCTTCATTCTCTTTCTCCCTTTTCCCTCCCTCTATCTTCCCCCCCCCCATTCCTCCCTGTTTCCCCTGTCTCTCTCCCCACGCCTCCCCTCCCTCTGTCTCCCTCCCCACCCTCTGCCACCCTCCCCACCCTCTCTCACTACAGAGAAGAAGCACCTTCAGAAGTTATTGCAGCTGAATGAAGTGAGCCAGCAGCAGCATCATCAGGCTCCCCCAAGGACCCGCTCCCGAATGAGATCCAGGACTCAGAAAAAGACCCGCCCCCCTTAACGAGAGCCCCCCACTGTCCCTCCTCTCCTCAAATATCCCTCACTTGTCTTCCCTCTGCCCCCCACCTTCCTCTTCCACTCAGAATCCTATTCGCATCCCCCCCTTCCTTATCTGTCCAGCCACCTCCCCCCGCCCCAGAATACTACGCACCCCAGGGGGGGATTTACCCCTCCCCTCTTCAGAGACATTTTGGGACTGGGGGGGGGGGGGAGGATTATTCCTGCCCCATCTCTTTGTTTCTTTATTTGTTGTTGTTTTTTTTTTTTTTAGTAAATAAATATCTATTTTTATCATTTTTTTTTTAAATTGGCAGCATGAGTGTGTCAGTGATATGGGGGAAAGGAACATGAGGGAACAATAAGGGACCCGTCCTCCCCGGCTTTGTATATGGGGCGACTTAACCCCCTCTCAGGTTATGGTGGTGTTCCCTTGCTTGGGCGTTGAGAGATGGAGACGGGCAATGTGATTAAGGACAGAGGTGACAGGTGCTGCCTCCCCCCCCATCCTCGCAATCCTCTCCCCCTCCACCATGTTGACCTCCACCCTCCCCCCACCCCCCCATTCCTCTGTTGTGTTTCAGATAAGGACGAGTGTACTCGGGATAATGGGGGATGTCAGCATGAGTGCACCAACACGCTGGGTAGCTACTCCTGTCAGTGCCGCAGCGGATACACTCTTCATGAGAACAAGCATGACTGCAAGGAAGGTAACTCAACCCCTGGTGTACCCCAATACTGTGTGTGCCATAGCCCATACACACAGACAGTGTGTGTGCGTCATCCCTCGTATACTCCGACATAGTGCCACCCCATGTATACCGCAATGTGTTCCAGCCCTATTTACCATCATACTGTGTGTGCCACCCCCGTAGACTCCGATTCTGTCCCCCCCCATGTCTCAATACTGTGTGTACCCCACCCATACACTTGACACACTGTCCCCCCCAAACATACACACCCACCATGCTCTGTATGCCAGCATATGCCTATCCACCATGCTTTGTGTGCGCCACCCATATACCCATCTACCATATTCCGTGTGCGCCACCCGTACGCCCATCTATAATGCTCTGTATGCGCCACCCATGACACAACCACCATGCTGTATGCCACTAATGTACCCCTCAACCATGCTTTTTGTGCACCACTACTATGCCAACACACCATGCTCAGTGTGTACCACGACTATGCCCACCACTCACTATACCCATTATGTGCCCCTCAAGTACATACCACAATGCTTTGTGTGCCCCACTATACTCACCGCCATGCTCACTGTCTCTGTATGCTCCCATACTATGTTGCCCCCATATATTCCCCACCATACTGTTTGATCCCCTACCAATGCCCTGCAGTACTCTCCTGCTTGTAACAATATTCAGTATAATCTCCCTGTAACAATAGCCTAGGATTACCTCTTATAACCATACTCTAGCATACTCCGACCCATAACAATACCATTCCCTAGGATACTCTCTAATGTAACAATATTCTGGGATACTCTATATAAAAATACTCTTGTATTTCTCTCTGCGTGTCTCCCCGCTCCCTCTTTCCACCTCCACTCCCATCCTCACCATGATAGCAAGACTCCCAGAATGCTTTGGTGTTGGTTCTCCCCCTGCTGATCTGTGACCTCTCCTCCTTCCAGCTGGCTGTGACCATAAAGTGACCGGCAGCACTGGGACCATCTCCAGCCCCAACTGGCCTGACAAATACCCCAGCAAGAAGGTGTGCACGTGGCAAATTACAGCCACTGCGGGCCACCGCGTCAGACTGGTGAGTATATTATATCCTATTATATGTGTCTATATGTACCTGGATCACCTATATGTACTGTGTGATATATATATATGCAAGTATATATATATATATATATATATATATATATATATATATATATTTTCACATTACCCCCCTCTCTCTTTCTTTTACACCCCCTTCCACCCGTCTCTCCCTCTCTATTGCAGACCATGTCAGAGCTGGATCTGGAGTCCCACCAAGAGTGTGCGTACGATCACGTGGAGGTACACGCCGGCCGTGACTCTCAGGCTCCTGTCCTCACTCGCTTCTGCGGCAGCAAAATCCCTGATCCCATCACAGCTCCATCCAACAAGATGTTCCTGAGGTTTGTGTCCGACAACTCTGTGCAGAAGAGAGGTTTCCTGGGGGAGTTTTCATCAGGTCAGTGACACGCTGATACACAACTATACAATGATACACAACTACTACACAGGATTCCTGGTGGAACTGTCATCAGGTCGGCCACACTGATACAGAAAAACGCCTACACGACTATATAACATCTACACAACTGCTACTACACAACTACTAAAATAGATTCTTGTGGGAGCTGTCAAGTCACTTACACAGATACACAACTGCTACACAATGATAAACTACAGATCTACACAGATACATAATGATACACCACTACTCAACAACTACAATGGATCACCCGGCCTATACAATGATGCACAACTACAGGGGATCACATATACATACACAACTACACAGATACTTGTGTAGTTGAATGCTGGTTGTATTGATGTCTAGCTTTGTTGCTGATTTGTTTGTGCAGCTGGCTGTGTGAATGTTGTGTAGCTAGGACTGTGGATTTGTAACTCATTGTGTAGTGGTGTGGTCGGGTTGCTGTTTAGCTGGGATTGTGCAGTTGTGTAGATGTGTAGCTGGCTGTGTGGTTGTGTAGCCAGTTGTATAGAAGTGCGTCTCCCTATCACAGTTTGCGGTGGGATGCTGAACGCGGAGGTTCGCACACATGACCTGTACTCACATGCTCAATTTGGTGATGATACGCACCCATCGGCCGTGGACTGCGTGTGGCACGTGGTATCAGAGCCCGGGTACGGAGTGGAGCTGGTCTTTCAGAGTTTCGAGTTGGAGGAGGATCCGGACTGCGGATATGACTACATGGAGCTCTACGACGGGCCGGATGAGGAAGCTCCCCGTCTGGGGAGGTACTGCGGTTCAGGGGTATGTACACGCGTGTCCATGGAAGTCACTCCCATGGAACATCTCATGAGTAAATTATGTGTTACAACCATTGTCTCATGTCTTACCTCTGTGTCCCTCCCTATAGAGTTTTCCAGCCTAGTGTTCCATCTTATCCTGCCTGAGGGGCACACACCCTGTATCTCAACCCCTTACCCATCCCGTGTCTTGCTCTGCAGCCTATCTCACTTATCATGCTTTTTGTCCCCTACACCTCATGTCTACCCTTGTGGCCCCTCCTGTCACATCTCACCCTGTGATTTCCCTCCATCCCTCATGTCTCTCCTTGTGTTTCCTTCCCCTTATGTCTTATCTCACCTTGTGGACCTCAATCTCTCTCACTTCTCATGCTGTGGCCCTCCTCTTGTTGCCTTGTTCCTTTGACATGTCTCACCCTGTGGACTTCTCTCTCACCTCACAATGTGGACCTCTCTCTTTCCCATGTGTCCTGCTGTGATGTCCTCTTCTTGTTGTCCTTCTCTCTCCTCGTGTAACGCTGTGGCCCTCTCTCTCTCATCTCACACCATGGTTTTGCTCTTTCCGACAGCCTCCTGAGGAGGTCTATTCTGCTGGTGACTCTCTTACTATCAAGTTCCATACTGACGACACGATTAATAAGAAGGGTTTCCATGTGCGATACACGAGCACCAAATTCCAGGACACGCTGCACTCCCGCAAATGACGCCTCACAAGCCTCCCACCACTGCCTCTTGAACCCAGGTCCGCGTTTATCTGCAGGAGCCCCCGAAAACTACAGGACCCCCAAAATCGGAACCATGCGCCAGCTTACAAGCCTCATCACATGCACACTCGCTGCAAGAGGCATGCAATAGCCTCAGGGATGTGTAAGGGCACACGCACAGTGCCTGACTTGCGCAGACGCAAACTGCTTGACATGTGCCAGATGCACACTTCCTGACTCGCGCAGATGCACACTGCCTGACATGCGCCAGATGCACACTGCCTGACATGCGCCAGATGCACACTGCCTGACACACGCGCAGACACACACTGCCTGACACGCGCACACTGCCTGACACGCGCGCAGACACACACTGCCTGACACGCGCCATATTCACACTGCCTGACACGCGCCAGATGCACACTGCATGACACGCACACACTGCCTGACATGCGCCATATTCACACTGCCTGACATGCGCCAGATGCACACTGCCTGACATGCGCCAGATGCACACTGCCTGACATGCGCCAGATGCACACTGCCTGACATGCGCCAGATGCACACTGCCTGACACGCGCGCAGACACACACTGCCTGACACGCGCACACTGCCTGACACGCGCGCAGACACACACTGCCTGACACGCGCCATATTCACACTGCCTGACACGCGCCAGATGCACACTGCATGACACGCGCAAACTGCCTGACGCGCCATATTCACACTGCCTGACACGCGCCAGATGCACACTGCCTAACACGCGCGCACTGCCTGACACGCGCACACTGCCTGACAGGCGCACACTGCCTGACACGCGGACACTGCCTGATACGCGCCAGATGCACACTGCCTGACACGTGCGCACTGACTGACACGCACGCACACGCACACTGCCTGACACGCACGCACATGCACACTGCCTGATGCGCGTTGACACGCACACTGCCTGACACGCGCAGATGCACACTGCCTGACACGCGCACATGGCTTGACACTCGCGCACTCACACTGCCTGACGCACGCACACTGCCTGACGCGCGCGCAGGTGCACACTGAATCTGACGCGCGCGCAGATGCACACTGCCTGACACGCACGCTGATGCACACTGCCTGACACGAGCGCTGACGCACATTGCCTGACATGTGCAGATGCACACTGCCTGACACGAGCGCTGACGCACATTGCCTGACACGCGCAGATGCACACTGCCTGACGCGAGCACTGATGCACACTGCCTGACATGCGCAGATGCACACTGCCTGACGCGAGCGCTGACGCACGCTGCCTGACAGGCGCACACTGCCTGACACGTACAGACACACACTGCATGACAGGTGCACACTGCCTGACATGCGCACACTGTCTGACGTGCGCAGATGCACACTGCCTGACGCGAGCGCTGACGCACGCTGCCTGACAGGCGCACACTGTCTGACACGTACAGACACACACTGCATGACAAGTGCACACTGCTTGACATGCGCACACTGTCTGACGTGCGCAGATGCACACTGCCTGACACGCGCGTACGGCTTGACGCGCGCAGACGCAACTGCCGGACATGGGCCAGACACACACTGCCTGACACACGAGTGCCTTGCCGGTCGCTGCTTCCTGACAGACACACAGTGCCTGACATATCCTGCCGCACACAGTTACACAGAGATATACACACACCTGTCTGTGCGTTGCATGGTGCTCGCACAGGGAGTGTCATGTGCTGGTTTGCAAGTATAAGGTTTGAAATCTCCCCCCAAACCCACAATCATATTATGTACTCGTAACACTAACCTCAACTCTAACGCACGCCTCCATCCCCCACCCTGATCCTAACCTTTAACCTCCATCCTACTGTCCATAACTCATTCCTGATCCCTGACCTCTTGCACTATCTGAAGCCCCTGACCCAATGACCTAACCCTAAACAAGTGTCCCTATCCTGTACCCCAAATCAGCCCCCTCACCTTTCGGCCAAGCCTACAACTAACCCCTGACCTATTTACCATAACACTAAGACCCCTAACCTCTTCACCCAGGCTCTAAAAGGGCCCTGACTGCTGTATTCCAACTCGAAATTTGATTCCTGACCTCTTCAACCCAGCCCTAAAACTGAGCTCTGACCTCTTCTCAATCCCTCTACTTGACCCGGACTTGATCACTGTCCCTGACCGCCAACCCCTTTTGTCCCTCTTCATGTTGACTTTTATTTTAAAGGCACATTCTTGTGTAAACCAGTTCCCTCCCCCCCACCAAAAAGAAAAACCCATTCGGGATCTTATTTACAGATCCCCCAACCCCACCCGCCTCCCCTTCCTGAACACACACGTCTCAGTGAAAGTCTCTGCCAGGAATTTCAGTGTAAACTACGGACTCATTAAAGATGACCGCCACTGTGAACCAGAGTGTCTGGAAAGTGCTGCGCTCTGAGTGAGCCGCTGGGGTCAGAATTTGGGGCCTGAATTGGACAACCTAAGAGGGCTGTTAAGAGGAACGCAATGGCCGAAGCCGCACGGGAAGCGTTGAGAGGTTGAGTGTCGCTGCTCTGACAGTCCTTGCTGACCAGGACAGCTGCACGGAAGCTTTCATATATACCTGTGGGAGTGTGGATGCACACTTCTATATGTGTGACTGTATGCACACTTCTGCATGTGTGAGTCCTATTATACCTGTGTGCGCGAGAGTTTGCACACACCTGTCTCTTTGCTTAAAATGTATTTATTTATGTACACCCTTGTGCATATACTGTATGTATATTAACACCTTTGTGTGTGTGTGTGTGTGTGTGTGTGTGTGTGTGTGTGTGTGTGTGTGTGTGTTTGTCTATGTAAACTGTGTGTATATGAACACCTCTATACAGGCATACCCCGCATTAACGTACACAATGGGACTGGAGCATGTATGTAAAGTGAAAATGTACTTAAAGTGAAGCACTCCCTTTTCCCCACTTATTGATGCATGTACTGTACTGCAATCGTCATATACGTGCATAACTGATGTAAATAACACGTGTAACAGGCTCTATAGTCTCCCCACTTGCGCACAGCTTCGGTACAGGTAGGGAGCCGGTATTGCTGTTCAGGACGTGCTGACTGGCGCATGCGTGAGCTGCCGTTTGCCTATTGAGCGATATGTACTTACTCGCGAGTGTACTTAAAGTGAGTGTCCTTAAACCGGGGTATGCTTGTATGTATGTGTGTATCCTTGCGCATCTGTGCGTGTCTGCACACTGTTATATACTGTATGTGTAAGTGTAAAGATTCAGTCTTGCACACCAAATGCAATATAATATAAGCAAAATACTTGCGTTCTTAAGGTACCGGCGCACCCTGGTTCAGGGAAAAACCTGTGGTGAGATCCTGAGTATACAGAAGAGAATAGGAGATCCAGGGCACTACGGATTTTTGAAAAGAAATTTATTCTTTCAGTGGCACACGCGACGTTTCGAACTGCACAGAGTTCTTTCTCAAGTGACTGGTGTACTGTATGTGGACATGTATTCAGAAATGTGTGTGTATATGGCATGTGCGCAGCTGCTCGTATAGTCACATTTCACACTTTCACCAGACAATAATTAGTGACATTTATTTCAAGCACAGCACACACAGCACACGCCGCTAGACCCATTGCACCAGTGACATTTAGTGCTGAGAGGTGTCAGGTGCCTTATTGTAATATACCGTCCTACCCCCTCTCAAATACCTACCTGACCCTACACCTCACACAGCTATTTTCTAAAACAGGGCCCTTTCTATACACCCCCAAACAGCTATCTGACTCCTCCATACACAGCTCACTAAACCTTTGCCGCCACCCCCCCCCCTCCCAATTGCCCTAAATACACTTTGATATTGCCCTCCACCCTAAAACTTTAACCCACCCACTCCTTTTGTGCACCCCCAAAAAATGAACTGCAAAAACACGCTCACCCCATATTGCACCACTTCCCTGCCACTATCGCCTCCCCCTCCACATAAAGGAGATTAGACACACAGGTTTACCTCCACTGATTAATAAAAGCCATTCGCAGCATATGGGGCTGCTAACAAAAGTTAATAATGTGCTCGTTAATATCTTGTATCCTAAATACTACAGGTTCCTCATATTAGCATCTGGATAGCAGAATGCAGAGAGATGACACTTTATAATGCAAAGAAAGCAGTATATTCTGGGTTGTCATTCTGTGATGTCATAGGAGGAAGAATGCACACGGAATTGTCGTTTAGACCCATCATTGTCAGAGGGGTCAGCAATGCATTGCCGAGTAGTATAAGAGTAATATGCAGAACGATGCAATTCCATACAGAACCACAGAATATCATGCAGAGTAATATACAGTTCTGTGAAAAGGAAAGTACACCCTCTTTGAATTCCATGGTTTTACATATCAGGACATAATAACAATCATCTGTTCCTTAGCAGGTCTAAAAATTAGGTAAATATATTCTCAGATGAACAACAACACATGACATATTACACCGTGTCATCATTTATTTAACAAAAATAATGCCAAAATGGAGAAGTCATGTGTGAAAAACTAAGTACACCTTATGATTCAATCGCTTGTAGAACCACATTTAGCAGCATTATCTTGAAGTAATCGTTTTCTGTCTGACTTTATCAGTCTCTCACATCGTTGTGGAGGAATTTTGGCCCACTCTTCTTTACAACGTTGCTTCAGTTCATCGAGGTTTGTGGGCATTTTTTATGCACAGTTCTCTTAAGGTCCAGCCACAGCATTTCAATCGGGTTGAGGTCTGGACTTTGACTGGGCCATTGCAACACTTTCATTCTTTTTCAGCCATTCTGTTGTAGATTTGCTGGTGTGCTTGGGATCATTGTCCTGTTGCATGACCCAATTTCGGCCAACTTTTGCTGTCGGACAGATGGCCTCACATTTGACTCTAGAATACTTTGGTCTACAGAGGAGTTCATGGTCGACTCAATGACTGCAAGGTTCCCAGGTCCTGTGGCTGCAAAACAAGCCCAAATCATCACCCCTCCACCACCGTGCTTGACAGTTGGTATGAGGTGTTTGTGCTGATATGCTGTGTTTGGTTTTTCGCAAAAAGTGGCGCTGTGCATTATGGCTAAACATCTCCACTTTGGTCTCGTCTGTCCAAAGGACATTGTTCCTGAAGTCTTGTGGTTTTTTTCAGATGCAACTTTACAAACCTAAGCCGTGCTGCCATGTTCTTTTTAGAGGAAATAGGCTTTCTCCTGGCAACCCTTCCAAACAAACCATACTTGTTCAGTCTTTTTCTAATTGTACTGTCATGAACTTTAACATTTAACATGCTAACTGAGGCCTGTAGAGTCGGAGATGTAACTCTTGGGTTTTTTGCAATTTCTCTGAGCATTGCATGGTCTGACCATGGGGTGAATTTGCTGGGAAATCCACTCCTGTGAGATTGGCAATTGTCTTGAATGTTTTCCACTTTTGAATAATCTTTCTCACTGTAGAATGATGGACTTTAAATTGTTTGGAAATGGCCTTATGTCCTGATATGTAAAACCATGGAATTCAAAGAGGGTGTACTTTCTTTTTCACACAACTGTAACAACACGCAGGCCCATGTAATAACATGCAGAGCAATATAACAAAACGCAGGTCCATGTAATAACATGCATAGTAATATAACAACACGCAGGCCCATGTAATAACATGCAGAGTAATATAACAACACACAGGTCCTATGTAATAACATGCAGAGTAATATAACAACACGCAGGCCCATGTAATAACATACTGAGCAATATAATAACACACCGGCCCATGTAATAACATGCATAGTAATATAATAACACATGCCCATGTAATAACATGCAGAGCAATATAATAACACAGAGGTCCATGTAATAACATGCAGAGAATATAATAACACACAGGCCCATGTAATAACATACAGAGTAATATAATAACACAGAGGCCAATGTAATAACATACAGAGCAATATAACAACACGCAGGTCCATGTAATAACATGCATAGTAATATAATAACACATGCCCATGTAATAACATGCAGAGCAATATAATAACACAAAGGTCCATGTAATAACATACAGAGCAATATAATAACACACAGGTCCTATGTAATAACATGCATAGTAATATAATAACACATGCCCATGTAATAACATGCAGAGCAATATAATAACACAGAGGTCCATGTAATAACATACAGAGCAATATAATAACACACAGGCCCATGTAATAACATGCAGAGAATATAATAACACACAAGCCCATGTAATAACATACAGAGTAATATAATAACACACAGGCCAATGTAATAACATACAGAGCAATATAACAACACGCAGGTCCATGTAATAACATGCAGAGTAATATAATAACACACAGGCCCATGTAATAACATGCATAGTAATATAATAACACACAGGTCCATGTAATAACATACTGAGCAATATAATAACACATAGGCCCATGTAATAAGAGGCAGAGTAATATAACAACACGCAGGCCCATGTAATAACATACTGAGCAATATCATAACACACAGGCCCATGTAATAACATGCAGAGCAATATAATAACACACAGGCCCATGTAATAACATGCAGAGAATATAATAACACAGGCCCATGTAATAAAATACAGAGCAATATAACAACACGCAGGTCTATGTAATAACATACTGAGCAATATAATAACACACAGGCCCATGTAATAACATGCAGAGTAATATTATAACACACAGGCCCATGTAATAACATACAGAGCAATATAATAACACGCAGGTCCATGTAATAACATGCATAGCAATGTAACAACACACAGGGAAATACAACAAGCGGATAACATGCAGAGTCGTCTAATAACATACAGAGCAATCTGTCGCTAGAACCGTTGCCATCAGTGGGGTTAATGGTGCACTATGCAATCCTCTAATGCAGTGTTTAATAACCTTTTTTGGGGGGTTTAGGAACCCACTAATTATATTGTGAAATTCTCAACCCTCTAATAGTGCATCTGAGATCAGATGCATTGTAAGGAACCCCAACCCTCTCTAATAGTGTGTCTGAGATCAGATACATTGTAAGGAACCCCAACCCTCTCTAATAGTGTGTCTGAGATCAGATGCATTGAAAGGAACCACAACCCTCACTAATAGCGCGTCTGAGATCAGATGCATTGGAAGGAACCCCAACCCTCTCTAATAGTGCGTCTGAGATCAGATGCATTGTAAGGAACCCCATCCCTCTCTAATAGCATATCTGAGATCAGATGCATTGTAAGGAACCCCAACCCTCTCTAATAGCGTTTCTGAGATTAGCACACTCTGATAAATACAGTGCACAGACACACTGATACATGCACTGTACACAATACAGATGCACTGATAACAGCACATATTCCCACACTGATACACATATAGACATGTTTGTTATACTGATCCCCAACACGTTGCTGGTCCCTCTGGCAGGGAAAGAGTCAACAGGAAAGTCAGGGTTACGACATCATGATGAGATGAGACATACTGACATGCACAGGTTTCCACTGGATTTAAGGTCACTGGCAGAAAATATTTAAAAATATTTATTTTGCTAAACCTCAGTTCCATGTATTTAATGACTGAAATAATGACTGTTAGTATTAAGGAAAAGATTACTCTGAACTCCCCACCCACACCTCCTGCCCCTCTATTACCACTCACCTACACCTCCTCATCCAAATTACCCCCTCACCCCGCCCCTCTTACCCCCTCACCCACACCTTCTGCCCCTCTTACCCCCCGTCCTATATACCTTCTGCCCCTCTATTACCCCTCACATAACTTGACCTCAATTAGCCCCTCACCCACACCTGCCCCTCTCTTACCTCCTCACCCACACCTGTCCCTCTCTTACCACTCATCTACACCCCTGCCCCTCTATTACCCCTCACCCACTTCCTGCACCAGCACATGCACCCCCTACCCATTATATTACCTCTTTATTCACACCAAAACTGACTCGTCACCCACACCTACCCTGACACTGCCCCATCACCCACAACTCCCACTCCAACCATACGCTCTCACCACAACTCCCAACACCCCTTCGCCCACACTTCCTACCCCTGAACTACCCCCTCACCCATACCACCTCCTACTCATACCAGCCTACTTAGCGCCCCCACTGATGTTGCACACCTTGCAGCTGGGGTCCTTCTTAGCATTGGCACTTGAGAGGCTCATCAGCTGATGCCCCTTGATCTCCGCCTGTTGCCCCAGCTCCAGGGGCACAGGCTCCGTGTAGAGTAGCTCCAGGAGAAGATCCTGTGCATGCCAGAATCTGCCCTCCTCCCCCCGGGTCAGGAAGGGGTTGGCCAGTGGGTCAAGCAGGGGCAGACGGGCACTGCAGAAGGCATCCCCCTGTGACCCGCATGGGGCCAACACCAATACAGCATAGTGGTAGGCGGTGTACATACAGTACAGGTCTGCGAAGTACAGGTGCGTGCCCTCATTGAAGAGCTGGCCAGCGGGCACTGTCACCCTCCAGTGTCCATAGGGCGAGTCGTGGGGGGGAAGGCCCGTATTGAACTCCGTGTTGCAGCTGAAGAACACCCCGTGGAGGGTCCCGCTGATGGGCGAGCCGTGGCTCCCGCTCTGGTCCTTCAGGGACGGGCGCATTATGCCCCCCCACTGCGCCCTGACCAGGGAGAGAGAAGCGGGAAAATTAGAGGATTCTGGAGCCCTGGGTAAAGCCTCGAATTGACTGGCTAATGGTATGTGTGGTGCTGTGCTACGCCATAACATATCTTCCATGTCAGAAGCAATCTTACATGCGGGCAAACAAGTCAAGTGTGGTATGGTGCTCAGACTGCACATGGACTCAAAAAACTTCAGAAGAGTATATGTAGCATAATGTCCGGATTGCCTTAAATCAGATATATCATATATCAACATTAGTATCCAAGGGAGGAATGAACACTATTACAGGAGGAATGGAGTCCAGAAGGTCCCCACATCTTGCAGTGTAATGAACAAACTCCCATAAGCGATATGAAATAAGCAACTTAAGAGGGGCAACTCACATGAAGGCAGATGCCTGTTGCACATCCTCTCTGTGGTCTGGCAGACCCACAGACCCAAGGTGTGCGATATCCATTGAGTGTGAAGATCAAACGTAGTAAGGATGAAGCACAGAGCACAACCGCGATGGCCAAAAAAATAATGAGATTTAGAGGTGACTCCAGTAAAAATTGATATTTTATTATATCACATGAATAAGGTTAAAAACGCAGCTATGTGTTTTCACGGTTGCGCAAAACGTGTAGGTGCGTTTTTAACCTTATCCATGTGATATAATAAAATATCCATTTTTACTGGAGTTAGCTCTTGATCTAGTTCATGTTTTTTTTTGCCATCGCAGTTGTGCTCCGTGCTTCACTCCTACTATTTTTGTTGGGGGAACTGAATTTTGTCTCCTTTTTTAAGAGATTAACAAGAAGCTTCAAATAGCGATTTTTAAATGATTAAGAATGGGGCTGGATACTGACTAGGAGAGAGGGATCATACACCTTTAGTTAAAGCTGAATTATTTATTTGTAGTTGTATATGCATGTATGTATGAATACTAATTTATGAAACTGTTCGGGACCCTCACCGGTGGCCTAAACCGAGACCGCAGCTTCATGAGCCACTACCCTGACACAAGAGAACTCTCTTCCCATGAGTGCTAAAACCCATGTCTATTACTGTAGAAAACCTTAGCGCTATGCAGAAAAAATGTGCCACAACTTTAAAAGTCCATTAGGTGAATACGATACCAACAAAAGTATAGTTCAAAGTCCTGCAGTCCAGAAGACTTGAAGGTCTGTTCGAACACCTTCTTGAATGAAATGTGAAAAGAGATAGTCCTCCTTGGCGCTGGAACTTGGATTGATGATGCTGCTTCTCCGATGAATATAAAGAGAAAATAATAATACAGTCGTGCTTCAATAAAGTGATTTGATATACTGTTTATTATTCTTCACCTTATAGTGCACCCATCTGAGTCCTATTTGAACACCTCCTATACGAAATCTTCTTTTTATAAGATAGTATAACTCCCCGTGTTCTATATATTAAAGAATCCTTTATCCTGGTGAGATAGTGCCACAGTACACAGATGTATCACTTGTGTCCCTTATTAACACTTAACATACGCAATGTGATGGTGTTTCACCCTTAAGTCTATGATGTTAAACCAGCTAAATCAGTGAGACAGTGCCACAGCACAACAGTACAAGGACATATACCTTGGATAACTATATATATCTCAATGTTACTTATCTTATTATATCCTTATTGTTGAACTGTTTGGAAATGGCAGATGATAAGAGATGATCATACCCTCCTCATGCGTGATATGAAATAGAAATTACAAATAGCCATAGGACAATACTGTTATAAAATTTTTTACTGTAAGAAACATTGACAACACACAATTGGAAAAACACTCACGAATACTCACAGTATGCAGACAGCCATTATTGAATAATGTAGTTAATATAAGCAAGTACTTATTATCAAGTGAGGAGAAGGAAGTTCTAAGTAAAGGGTTGTCATTCACACCCACAATAAAACCCAATATTATGTTTGAGTTGTTCATTGACACACATACATTTGTGAGAAAACTCTCTCTAAAGATATTCTACATGACGGATGCTGGCAGTAGATCAACAATGGATATTGGTAGATCAATTAATGTAGGGGTGAATAGACCCCCAGCAGAGGGAATTCAACCGGTACATGTGACGGAAGGGGTTGTTGGCATCACAAAACTGAAATGAAGCCCAGCTAGCTACCCCTAAATCCATGTAACTTGGCCACCTATGTTAGGCTTATTTCAACCAAATGTATTTAATATCTGGGGGAGAACAGGGAATGTATAATGCACTATGTGTGAATGTATTCCAAATGCAATTCCCAAGTCTAGTTGAGCAAGCAATATGAGGTAAAGTCTTTGTGATCTATGTGTAAGCATTGTGTTGTGATTCGGGAGTCAGCCCTGTAAAGTGTTAATTGTATTATGTGTACATTTCTACGGAGGGGACTCTGATTTAATCAGCTGAAGTTCGTGCAGATAAATGTGTATTGAGACAATGGTTGGGTGCGTGGAGGTATTACAGACATTTGGTGCGTGAGAAATAGTGAGCAATCAGGGATGGGGATGGGTTCTTAGCATGCCCTCTGGCACCAACCTAATCCATTCTCTGATTGTCCAGCAGCCCCCTCCCATGCAACGGATAGCCACAGAAGGCTATATAAGGGGTGCTGCTGATCAGAGAATGAGATCTACCTTCAGAGAGCATCTGAGAGACTGAGAGACACTCTGGGAAGGAGTGTGGAGATGCCCTCAGAGGATCGACTGAGAGACACTCTGGGTAGGAGTGTGGAGATTCCCTCAGAGGACTATCTGAAAGATAGAGACTGAGAGACATTCTGTGAAGGATGGTTAGTCTGAGAAACGCGTAGGGTCTCAGTGCGCATGTGTGGGTGTGATCAAGCAAATCTCACTGTGTTTGGAACCGGCGAGGAGAGAGAACGCTTACAGGGAACCCCTGTCCAAGTCGCAGCATGGAGGAGGTAGTAAGGAGGAGTGTCATCTGACGTGATACAAAGAGGTCTGAGAATAATCCCCAGGAACACGTGACCGCAGCTAAATGCGGAAGTGAATCGTGCAACATCGTGGGAAGAATTGTTTGTTCGAATACTCCAGGCTGCAGGCAGAAAAGACACATCGGGCCTCTGTGAGAAATCACTCCTAAGACGTCGGAAGAACCGGAGAGAGGGGTTGGTGACCGCCTGAATGTTCACACCGCATTTTTTTATGTGGGAAATTCGTGAGTGTATTTCCAATTGTGTGTTGTCAATGTTTTTTACAGTAAAGATTTTTATAACAGTATTGTCCTATGGCTATTTGTAATTTCTATTTCATATCACGCATGAGGAGGGTATGATCCTCTCTTATCTGCCATTTCCAAACAGTTCAACAATAAGGATATAATAAGATAAGTAACATTGAGATATATATAGTTATCCAAGGTATATGTCCTTGTACTGTTGTGCTGTGGCATTGTCTCACTGATTTAGGTGGTATAACATCATAGACTTAAGGGTGAAACACCATCACATTGCGTATGTTAAGTGTTAATAAGGGACACAAGTGATACATCTGTGTACTGTGGCACTATCTCACCAGGATAAAGGATTCTTTAATATATATGTAGCCAGGTCCCCTTTGGCTCCCCGGTTCCCTGTTCCTCTTCCCCTTACCTTCACCAGTGAGAAGGCAGTTGCGTGGGTGAGCGCGTCTCTCGGTGGCGTCAGAGGCACGGCGCCGCCATCTTTGTTATGTCCACACGGGCACGGAGGCTCGCGCATGTGCAGACGCACCGGCCAATACAGTGAGCGCGAAGGGGCAGAGATGGCGCTCCGTAGCGCAGGGACTCCCCAAGGTCGCACAGGCGCAGAAGAGAGCAGTGGCAGCCATTACAGGGTTGCACAGGCGCGGCAGACATAACGCACGCGGCCCTAATGTTAAAGAGGGCAATAAAGGACTACAATCCCCAACAGCCTCTGGGGACTGCCCTTTCACCCACATCATGTGCAGCCAGCCAGCAAATAGAGTTTCCAGCTTCTCCTGTTGGAGAAGGATACAATGTTGCACAGAGACCACGCTAGTCAGTTGGAGCTGGGAGAAGGAAGGGGGAGGAAGTGTGTAAGGAGCAAGTGGCTTCTTACACTAGGCCAGGTTACCCCCAGGCCCCAACTAGGCCCAACTCCCCACTAGGTTAGTGGGTAAGTTCATAGGGAAGGCCCCTTAGGTAGGGACCCTGCCCTTAGCTGAGAGTGAGTCTAGTCAGTGACACAGCTGCAGTGCTGTGTGCTCTGACAAGAAGAGACATTCTGTGGGTGAGACGCTCCACGATGGAGACACCCCACACGGAGGCGGATTCCCGTTCCTGCGTCAGACCCTTTTTGAAGAGTTATACACCCGGGCACGGACGTGTGCCCGGGCAGGTATCTATACGTGCACCAACTATACACACGTGAGCAGCGCTGCCACACATCTGGGTGGGGGTCCAGGACACTGGGACACTGGTGCTGAGCACCTGATTATTGTGGGCACTGTATGGTTGTGTTACTATTGGGCGGAGAGACCAAGGGCCTGTACAAGGGGCTATTGGTGCCCTTGCACCCAATGTATATTGTTATGCATAGAGCTGTTGATACTCTATATCAGGCTGGCACAACATACGGCCCGCGGCCTGCCTGGCCTCTCTGTGCGGCCCGCGATGACTCCGGCCGGGCGCCAGTTAATTAAATAAATAATTTAAAAAAAAGTTTAAAAAAAGTTTTTTTTAAATGGCGGCGATTCCCGGCTCTCCCCCCCCCCCCCCCCGGGTTTTGCGGTGCACGAGTCGGCGGCGGTGCGCTGGGGCAGCAGCGTGAGGAGGATGCGGCAGCCGTGAGTATTTTTTTTTTCAATAGCAGGAGGTCAGAGCATGCCGAGGGCGGGGCTTAGTACCGGGGAGGATGTGCTGAGCAGTGGGGGGGTGGGAGTGAAAAACGGGCTGCAGGGGGGGGTGGGAGTGAAAAACAGCTGCAGTGGCGTGGTGGGAGTGAAAAATGGGCTGCAGGGGCGGGTGGGAGTGAAAAACGGGCTGCAGGGGGGGGTGGGAGTGAAAAACGGGCTGCAGGGAGGGGGGATGGGAGTGAAAAACGGGCTGCAGGGAGGGGGGGTGGGAGTGAAAAATGGGCTGCAGGGAGGGGGGGTGGGGGTGAAAAATGGGCTGCTAGTGAAAAATGGGCTGCAGGGAGGGGGGGTGGGAGTGAAAAACGGGCTGCAGGGAGGGGGGTGGGAGTCAAAAACGGGCTGCTGGGGGGGTGGGAGTGAAAAACGGGCTGCTGGGGGGGTGGGGGTGAAAAACGGGCTGCTGGGGGGGTGGGGAGTCAAAAACAGGCTGCTGGGGGGAGGAGTCAAAAACGGGCTGCAGGGGGGGTGGGAGTCAAAAACGGGCTGCTGGGGGGGGAGTGAAAAATGGGCTGCTGGGGGGGAGTGAAAAACGGCTGCTGGGGGGGTGGGAGTGAAAAACGGGCTGCTTTAGTGAAAAATGAGCTGCAGGGAGGGGGGGTGGGAGTGAAAAATGGGCTGCTAGTGAAAAATGGGCTGCAGGGAGGGGGGGTGGGAGTGAAAAATGGGCTGCAGGGAGGGGGGGTGGGAGTGAAAAATGGGCTGCAGGGAGGGGGGGTGGGAGTGAAAAACGGGCTGCAGGGAGGGGGGTGGGAGTGAAAAACGGGAGTGAAAAACGGGCTGCTGGGGGGGTGGGAGTGAAAAACGGGCTGCTGGGGGGGTGGGAGTGAAAAACGGGCTGCTGGGGGGGGAGTGAAAAACGGGCTGCTGGGGGGGAGTGAAAAACAGCTGCTGGGGGGGTGGGAGTGAAAAACGAGCTGCTGGGGGGGTGGGTGGGTCTGAAAAACGGGCTGCTTGGGGGGGAGTCAAAAACGGGCTGCAGGCCCCCCCCCCCCTCCCGATGGGAGTCAAAAACGGGCTGAGGGGCGGTGGGAGTCAAAAACGGGTTGCTGGGGCTGGGGGTGAAACACAGGCTGCTGGGGGGGAGTGAAAAACGGGCTGCTGGGGGGGGTAGGAGTGAAAAACAGGCTGCTGGGGGGGGAGTGAAAAACGGGCTGCTGGGGGGGCGTGGCTGTGAAAAACAGGCTGCTGCAGGGGTGGGGGTGTAAAACGGGCTGCTGGTTGGGGGGGGGCAAATGGGCTGCTGTGGGGTGGGGCAAACGGAGTGGTGTGGTGGGGGGAGAAGGGATGGGGGAGAAGGGGGGAGAGAGAGGAGGCAGAAGGGAGAGAGGAGGCAGAAGGGGGAGAAGGGAGAGAGGGGGGGAGAAGGGAGAGGGAGGGTGGGTGAAGGGAGAGGGAGGGGGGGTATGAGGAGGGGAGGGGTGAGGTATGAGGAGGGGGAGATGTAATGTTTTTTTCTGTATCACAATAAAAAAACAGTTAAGTAAAAGATATTTTTTCGTGGTAGGTGCGCTATGGGTTCGGGGGGGGGGGGCTGCTCCTTTCATTTGTCCCGGGCCCCATGATTTCTGTTGGGGCCCTGTGGGAGATGTGAGGTGCAGGGGAGCAATTGGAGGTGCAGGGGGTGGTCATTGGAGGTGCAAGGGGCGGTGATTTGAGGTGCAAGGGGGGTGATTTGAGGTGCAAGGGGGGTGATTTGAGGTGCAAGGGGGTGATTTGAGGTGCAAGGGGGGTGATTTGAGGTACAAAGGGGGTGATTTGAGGTACAAGGGGGTGATTTGAGGTGCAGGGGGGTCATTGGAGGTGCAGGGGGGGTCATTAGAGGTGCAAGGGGGGTGATTTGAGGTGCAGGGGGTGGTCATTGGAGGTGCAAGGGGCGGTGATTTGAGGTGCAAGGGGGGTGATTTGAGGTGCAAGGGGGGTGATTTGAGGTGCAAGGGGGTGATTTGAGGTGCAAGGGGGGTGATTTGAGGTACAAAGGGGGTGATTTGAGGTACAAGGGGGTGATTTGAGGTGCAGGGGGGTCATTGGAGGTGCAGGGGGGGTCATTAGAGGTGCAAGGGGGGTGATTTGAGGTGCAAGGGGGGTGATTTGAGGTGCAAGGGGGTGATTTGAGGTGCAAGGGGGGTGATTTGAGGTGCAAGGGGGGTGATTTGAGGTGCAGGGGGGGTGATTTGAGGTGCAGGGGGGGTCATTGGAGGTGCAGGGGGGGTGATTGGAGGTGCAAGGGGGAGAGTGATGTGATGTGCAAGGGGGGAGAGTGATGTGAGGTGCAAGGGGGAGAGTGATGTGAGGTGCAAGGGGGGAGAGTGATGTGAGGTGCAAGGGGGGAGAGTGATGTGAGGTGCAAGGGGGGAGAGTGACTTGAGGTGCAGGGTAGAGAGCGATGTGATGTGCAAGGGGGGAGAGGGATGTGAGGTGCAAGGGGGATGTGATGTGTGTGCTGTGCAGGGGGGTATTGTGTGTTTGATATGGAGGGGGAGTATTATGTGTATGGGTGAGGGGGAGAGATGGGGGTATGAGAGATAGATGGGGAGTATCGCAAAGGTTGATAGTGAGGGGTTCTGGGGGAGATATGAGGATGATGATGAAGGGTGCTGGGGGAGATATGATGATGATGATGAGGGGTGCTGGGGGAGATATGATGATGATGATGATGATGATGATGATGATGATGATGATGATGATGATGATGATGATGATGATGATGATGACGACGACGAGGTGCTGGAGGAGAGATGATGGTGATGATGATTTTACCCGTGCGGTCCAATTTTTTTTTCCTTGGAGCAGTTCGGCCTTTCACACTTTACGAGTTGTGCAGGCCTGCTCTATATGATGATACTATGTGTTATGTTACTGATCCCTATAGTAAACCCTTTTAGCCATAACCTTTGGTGTGGGCTGGTTAATTTATGGATGTTCCTATGTGAGGGCCATTCTACACTCCTAGAATCTCACATAGGTGGAGGCGCTGATTGAAGAAACATTCCAGAGAAGCACCCCAGGTTCCCATCAGCGAACGCTCAGGCCTCCTGTGAACCTGCAGGTATACGCACCACACTTGGTAACATATAGGTTCCCCCTCACATACACTCTATATGCGATTGGGTGGGGGAATACCCGTTACATTTGGAGGCGCTGCTGAGATCAGACCTGGGGTGCCCTATTCTATTTTTGTGTCAAATTGTTCATTTAATTTTCCACCATGTGAGTGCTCTCAAGGCAGGAGGTCTACACATGGGCCTTGAACCTTAGCACGACTCCCAACCATCTGGTTGCTGTGGGGGGAGTTCCTGCTTGCGTGTCTTTGCTAGACGTCCAGGCGCATGTTCGGAAACTCCCCGGGCTAGCTCGTACGTGGGTCAGAGGGCGAAGGTATGATCTCACCTTGCAATGGAGTACTATACTGATGAATGTAGGCCATGCCATAAGCGAGGAAGATGATCCCCAATTCCTGAATCTGCCTGAGGGTCCGACCGATGGGTGCCCCTTTATTTACCCTGATTTGTCAGTTCCTTCATGCACTGAGAGCCCTAGTGTAGTTAACCGGACTGTGATCAAAATGGACGCTCCTGCAGCAGGGAATGCCAACAGTGAGTCCCACCTAAAATGGCGGCTCCCGCCAAATCAAAATGGCACACATGCGGCTGACTGCCAGGCTGCACCAAAATGTTTTGCAAAAATCTGTCCGGGACTGGCAGGAAATCCCGAGCCCCGCCCCCGCAATGTGAGTGACTCAGTGACGAGCCAGAAACACTCCTTGAAAGAGTGTGCCGCCCCTCCTTTAAATTCCACCAGGGGGAGTGAGCACAGTGAACAGCAATCAGCAATTTCTGTTCCCCATAAGAGAAACACACCCTCAGTTATATGGAGTATGGCGAAGAAAAGGAGGGAGCTTATCTTTTCTTTTGTGCCCATGTTTGCAAAAGGACTTAAATTTGTCTGGTGGTATGGACTTTAACCCCCGTAGGCTGCCAATAGACTATCAGGTGGCAAGGGTGGCCAAAGAGGTGTGCATACGATGTGTTTGTACCCAGTGTGACTTCCCAGGTGGAAAATTGACCTGGGGACCCAAATGTGCCTGCTGTGGGGCACAGTTCCTGAAGCCCGTGCTGCTGCAGCCTACGGAACCCGCCAAGGAAGAAGTGATCGACTTCCATACTGGACAGGTCAATGCAGGTAATCAACTTACCCCCCTCACAGAAGTTTCGGAGGCTCCACGTGCTATAACCCCGGTTCTAGACTCTGCTCTAGAACCACAAGATTTTCAAGCTACGTTGACCAAAATGGACAGCTGCGACGCTGTGGTCGCACCGAGTCAGTGTGCTGTAGCAGATGTTCCAGGGGGTACGTGCACCCCGGTTCTAGACTCGGTTTCACACTCATGACTGCAGATTCCTGAACCGCAGATTCCGGAATCACAGGGTAAGGTGTCTCTACCCCCATCCTCTCTTAGTGATTCCAGCGACCAACAACCAGCCCTGGTGATGCGCCAGCCGGCGGACCACCCAAGTGAAGCTGAAGCATCTGCTGCGGACCCTGCTGTGGCGACTCCCAGTGTGTCGGAGGGACATCCGGAGATGGGACCGGAGGAAGAGGAACCCATCGCAAGCCAGCGGAGTGGTGAGGAACCTCCTTACTCCCCACAGGCTCCAATGGAGGCGGCCGTGGAAAAGGCCCCAACTAAGGCTCATGACCTGACGGTGGGCCCGTGTGTCACCATAACTGCTACCATAACTGAACTGAGTGTGAGTCCGTGCGCTCCAACCCAAATGGTCCCAGGACTGGGATCCAACATGTCCGAGTTTCCAGAAAGTGAGTGGACTGCCCCAGAAGTGCCGGGGACAAGTCCCAAGACAGCCGAGGTGGGAACTGACAGCGTCCCAGAGGACCTGTTGGCCACAGGGAATCACCACAGTGGTAAGGTATCAACCCTTTACCCCCAGCAGGATGTGGTAAAGACATTGAGTACAGAGACTTTGCTAATCGCTCGCTTCCCAGTGGAAGCCTCCCAAGTGCTTAGGGACAAGGACTGTGTTGTGAGTGATCCAGTGAAATTTGCCTGATTTAAGCACAAAAAGGAGCGCTCCATTCACCATGTGGTGGACCGAGGAAAAGGTCAAGACCTCCTGGCCTACCGCATCCATGCCGCAGATGGCCGGGTAAAGGTCTGGCCAAGAGACACTGTGCTGTTCCTTCCACCAGGGGGAGGAAGTAGCTTGGAACCAGTGACTGTGGCACCTGACCATAATCTCAAAGAGTCTACAGAGACTCCAGTGTCAGTAACGGAGACTACCCAGGCGGAGGCTCACAAAAGTCAAAGTGAGGTACCCCCACATTATCAGTTAGGGGCACCCCACAATTGGTCTCAGCAAACAGCTAACACTCAGCTGGCCTCGGGTATAACTGTTATGATTATGTTATGCACTGTTGACGTTAAAGCACCTGTGATAAGTTGTATATACTATGCCCTGCATTTTTATTATATAACTCTGTGCTGTGTGACGCTGTCCTCCAAGCGGGGCCGTTGGTATTTCCACCAGGGGGAGAATTTAGCCAGGTCCCCTTTGGCTCCCCGGTTCCCCGTTCCTCTTCCCCTTACCTTCACCAATGAGAAGGCAGTTGCGGGGGCGAGCGCGTCTCTCGGTGGCGTCAGAGGCACGGCGCCGCCATCTTTGTTATGTCCGCACGGGCGCGGAGGCTCGTACATGCGCAGACGCGGCGGCCAATACAGTGAGCGCGAAGGGGCAAAGATGGCGCTCCGTAGCGCAGGGACTCCCCAAGGTCGCACAGGCGCAGAAGAGAGCAGTGGCGGCCATTACAGGGTTGCACAGGCGCGGCAGACATAGCGCACGCGGCCCTAATGTTAAAGAGGGCCATAAAGGACTACAATTCCCAGCAGCCTCTGGGGACTGCCCTTTCACCCACATCACGTGCAGCCAACCAGCAAATAGAGTTTGCAGCTTCTCCTGTTGGAGAAGGATACAATGTTGCACAGAGACCACGCTAGTCAGTTGCAGCTGGGAGAAGGAGGGGGAGAAAGTGTGTAAGGAGCAAGTGGCTTCTTACACTAGGCGAGGTTACCCCCAGGCCCCAGCTAGGCCCAACTCCCCACTAGGTTAGTGGGTAAGTTCATAGGGAAGGCCCCTTAGGTAGGGACCCTGCCCTTAGCTGAGAGTGAGTCTAGTCAGTGACACAGCTGCAGTGCTGTGTGCTCTGACAAGAAGAGACAGTGGGGCTGGCAGTGCAGCTACAGCAGTTAGTTTGGCAGTTTCAGGAAAGGCCCCTTTCTGTGCAAGGGGGGGTTGCTTTCTACAATACAGTGTTATGTGATATTACCGGTGCCAGTTGCACGCGGTGATCGCGGCCTGCGTCTGGGCTCAGACAGGCTCTACTACAAGAGACATTCTGTGAGTGAGACGCTCCACGAGGGAGACACCCCGCGCAGAGGCGGATTCCCGTTCCTGCGTCAGACCCTTTTTGAAGAGTTATACACCCGGGCACGGACGTGTGCCCGGGCAGGTATCTATACGTGCACCAACTATACACACGTGAGCAGCGTTGCCACACATCTGGGTGGGGGTCCAGGACACTGGGATGCTGGTGCCGAGCACCTGATTATTGTGGGCACTGTATGGTTGTGTTACTATTGGGCGGAGAGACCAAGGGCCTGTACAAGGGGCTATTGGTTCCCTTGCACCCAATGTATATTGTTATGCATAGAGCTGTTGATACTCTATATTATGATACTGTGTGTTATGTTACTGATCCCTATAGTAAACCCTTTTAGCCATAACCTTTGGTGTGGGCTGGTTACTTTATGGATGTTCTATGTGAGGGCCATTCTACAATCCTAGAATCTCACTTAGGTGGAGGCGCTGATTGAAGAAATGTTCCAGAGAAGCACCCCAGGTTCCCATCAGCGGAGGCTCAGGCCTCCTGTGAACCTGCAGGTATACGCACCACACTTGGTAACATATAGGTTCCCCCTCACATACACTCTATATGCGATTGGGTGGGGGAATACCCGTTACATATAGAACACGGGGAGTTATACTATCTTAAAAAAAGAAGATTTCGTATAGGAGGTGTCCAAATAGGACTCAGATGGGTGCACTATAAGGTGAAGAATAATAAACAGTATATCAAATCACTTTATTGAAGCACGACTGTATTATTATTTTCTCTTTATATTCATCAGAGAAGCAGCGTCATCAATCCAAGTTCCAGCGCAAAGGAGGACTATCTCTTTTCCCATGTCTATTAATACTGCGCTATATGAATGCAAACACACCTGTCTCTTACACATACAAATGTACTATGTAATTCTATCCCTATATACCAGCAGGGACTACATAATAGCCACTCACATGAACAGAAATGCAACACACTCTTACATTTCTACACCTACCCACAACACCATTGTTATATACTCCCTTTCCACACACACCTTTTGTAAAGCGCTGTATACACTGTGGGGGCTTTATTAATTAAGATTTACCCACTCTACGCACACACGCACGTACACACACATGTACACATGCATTCAGGGACCATTTAACACCTTAAGTCAGGGGTGCGCAAAGTGGGATTCGCGCCCCATGCAAGATTATTTATTTTAAATAAATGCCGGGGATCCCGTGAGGCCTCTGTAACTGTACTGACCTGGCCTTCCAACGATGTGTCTGTCAACCCGGTCACTTGACTTCACATGGTCACTTGACGTCACAAGGACCCGCTACGTCATTTGACGCTGGGGCCATGCAGGAGGGGGGGTGCGAGCCGGAGAGGATAGAAGACGGGGGCGCGTGCCAGAAACTTTGTGCACCCCAGCCTTAAGTCATAAATCGCATACTGCACAGGGGGAGGTGGAGGCTTCACTTACAGATAACATTCCAATTGCCTTGTTTCTAAGAAAGTTTTTTGGCTCAATCAATTGTAACAGCGGCCGAAGAAGAGATCAGTATACATTGAAAGGTCGCACAAATAAAAGCATTTCGTTAGCCACAAAACGGTATAGACTATTTTGTTTTTGATTATTAAGCCAACCACACACACGGTTTAGCAAGTATTTTTATTGCCGTGATTGACATTTCTGTCCCTGCTTCGAACTTTGTCAATAATATTGCGATTGCAATAAAAAATACTTTAGTGTTAACCCCAAGTCTACTGGATCTTCTGCATTGCTGAACACACTCTAATTTCCTTGACACCTTGAATGTAAGGAGTGCCTTACCACACTGATCTCTCTTCATCTACTTAGTGTGCGTGGCCATCTTGAACACACACACACACACACTGTGGGATACAATCACTATCCTCTAGGTGCTGGAATAGGGCAGCTATGCTGACTGCAGGATGCTCAGGAACTTTTCCAAAAAGTAACACGCCAAAAGCTGGGCTTCAACGCTAAAATCAAACAAGTGAAAGACAAAAAGGTAGCAAAGTACCAGTCTGCAGGCTAGTTCTTGCCCCAAAGGAAAAACTCTTCAACTGGAAGGCAAGGAAAAAGAAGAGATGGATGTCAGACATCTCTGACAAAGAGGCTGGTGCACGGGAATAGTGCACGGGCTGCGTCACAGGACAATGTTAAGCTGGGGAGGGGGATATGTGATACCCTCACTCTCCTCTAGGTGCTGTAGTAGGGCAGCTATGGGACTATCCAACGCACATAGAGTTAATCTCCCTAGAGAAGCCAGCAGCAGCTGCTGACTAGTTGAGCTGGCTGAACTCCTGATTGTTCATGGAGTTTTGACTGAACAAGGAAGTGTTTTAAGGCAGACATAGAGCTGCCATGTTGAGAGAGACACTACTGTTCCCAGAGAAGAGTTCTCCCCAGCTATTGAAGCTGGCACAGCCCCCTAGACCTGCTGGACGGTGGTCGTGGAGCGTGCTGGGACTGCCTGGATTGTTAATCCCAGGAAGAAGGAAGGACGAGAGACCATGCTGAAGCTGGGATTTCCTGTCCTTAATATTGGATTTACAGAGGAGAGATTCTCTGAGCCCTCATGGGGCTGAGCTCCCCTAAGAAGAAAGGACAAGAGGCCGCGCTAAAGCGGGGACGTCTGCTCCAAATCCTGGAGTAACATAAGCGAAACACTTAGTTGGACTTACAGAGGAGAGATTCTCTGAGCTCTCGTGGGGCTGAGCTCGCTTAGGAAAGAAGGCCGCACTGAAGCAGGGACGTCTGCTCCAAACCCTGGAGTAACAGATAAGCAAAACACTTTATTGCTGTGTTCAGAGACTGTATATGTGCAGCTACAATAGTAGCTGTTTGAGGTGGTAATCAGCTTAGCTCCTATCCTGGTAGTAAGGGTTGAAGTTGAATGTGTAGTTAGTCTCCTAAGAGGAGTAGGAGTTTATTTTATGATTTTGTTTTGACTTAAAGGGATGTGGGCCTGTTAGTGTATTATTTAATCCTTGTAAATTAAGCCCATATAGAGAAATACTAAATTTCCTGCCTTAATCTGGGACACAAGATCCTATGCTGTGACGGAGACATCACAATTGGTGAAGTTTAATGCGGGCAGTCCAAAAGGCATTGAGCAGTGGAAACAGTGGGCTTGAAAATAAATGTGGGGATTTAAAATGGCTGCCCAACTGAAGTGGAAAAAAAACTAAACAAATTCTGCAAGTAAAGTTTGTCCCACTGTGTATAACCAGTTGTGCTTACAGGATACACAGGGAAAAGTGTGAAGAATTGAGGAAATAGCGCCGCCAGAGGTCAAGGTGAAGAATACACCTGAAGGTAGAAAATGGAGGATACAATTAGTTTTATGTGTAATGTGCCTGGCAACACAAAACAATGTCCTTTCAGGATTGGGTATCCTGGCGTGGTCCCGCAAAAGGAACTGCACTGGAAATGTTTATGGTGTGAAAAGCTGGACCACACCAAACACTGTCCCTTCAGGCTGGATGAGGACGATGACGATGAGGACTCCTATGGGGCCCCACGAAAAGGACAGTCCATTTTCAGCATCCGCTCCAGAAAAATGTTACCCCGTGTGTACAGGATGGCGTGGTCAGAAAAGGCCAGAGATGAGCTACAGCCCAGAGCGATTGGTGCAATCGTCACAGGAATAACGATTAGCCTTGGGATGACAAAGGTTACCGCTACCGCCATATACAGAAAGCCGAGCAAATCAGAGAAAACAAGTACTGACTGGAAACGGTACTATGAGATGTCCCAGAAAGACATGCAAACAAGTTTCTCATCAAGAGACTTGCGCTCTCAAAGCAGAGTTTGGTAAGGTAAAGAAAGAGGTACACACGCTCAGCACAAAGGTCTGTGGATTGAAGGATGCCGAGGAAGAGATGCTGATTCATTTAGAGATGGTAAAAAGAGCAAATACAAGTCTGAGACAGAAATATTCAGACTTAACTGACCAGGTCAGTGAAGGAAATAAGAAGCTTCGCAAGGAAGAAAAAGTGAAGAAGAAATTGATCCAGGAAAAGTTAAAAGTGCAGGAAGCACACCTACTGCAGAGCCAGGTGCAAGGTCTGCGCACGCGTTTGCAAAAGGCCAAGGAGAAACAGGCGGATGCAGAGAAGCAGCGAGTTCTACAGAAAGAAAGTTTCCAGGCTTCTCACAAAGTACAAGTGCTACAGGAGAATATGAGTACACAGTATGTCCCTGCAGAGCAGCATGAGGAGCTGGAGGCCACGCTGCTCGTCACCAGTGCATCGCTAGAGGTGGAGTTTAGATGCCAAGTGACTCTGTATGAGAAGAAACTGGACCAAGAGCTGGAAGAGCAGAGAGGCTGCTCCATCCCCATGTGTCAGTACGCCAAGGAGAAAGAGGCCTGGAAAACAAGCAGCGGCGAGCCTAGCGACAAAAACTGCAAAGCTCCAAAATATGAAGGAGGCTCTGATGCAAACCCAGAGCAAGCACCAGGAAGAGGTGAAGGCCCTGAGAGGGGACTTGCAGGATAAAACTGAAGAACTGCGACGCAGATTGCTGAGTGCAAGATACAGCTTGCCGAGAGGGAGGAGGTGTCCGTCCATCAGATGCCCAGCCTGACCCTGAGCTATGAGACCGAGATGGCTGATGCCCACAAATTGCTGGACCACAAAACCAATGAGAGGGCCCAGCTACAGCTGGAGCTGGACAAGGTCCGGGAGGAGCACTGGCAGCTGCAGGTCAGAAATAGAGAAAAGGAAACAGAGTTAAGCCGTGCTTTGAATCAGCTGACAGATGTGCAATTGCGAAGAAGTTGTGCAAGAAGCTGAACTAGCAGCTGCACTGAGTGGAAAATGAAATGGAGAAGGACAGCTTCAAGACCTGAGGAAGGACCTGGAGTCTGAGCGTGCTGGCCGCAAGATGGCAGAGAAATAAAAGCATGACCTGGGCGAGGAGCTCGAGGCTCTGAAGACTGAGCGGGATGCTACGTTGGACTCTACTGCTGCCCAACAGGAGGTATCTCAGATGAAGTTGGAGAAAAAGTTTACACACCTAAAATAGACACTTGGGTCACAGAAGCAGTCCATGGAAAAGATGGCGGTAGAGTTAAAGCAGAATGAGGCTCCACGGAACAGTTATGCACAGGTGTCTCCACTACAGGAAAAGGTATTGACCCGGCCCAAGTGTCTGTATCCCACAGAAACTAATGCCCATTAAGACAAGGGTACAGTGAGAACTGGAGACACCGCTCAGCTGCAAAACGAGATGGCAAAGTTTGAACTGCCTGAGCAAGTTGTGTGCGCCGGGAAGCATGACTACAATGCCATTGCACTACCACAGTCGACTTTCCACAAAGCACCGAATGGAAGGACCAAGTTGCGATGGAGAAGCACAGTAAGAATCCAGTCGTACTGATTTGCCCATGGGCTTCAAAGTGGATTCCTTGCCATGAGGGCAGCCACTGTAAAGATACAGTCTCGGATGAGAATGGGGCGGAAGTGTGTCCGTGATTGAAAGACGAGAAAGACCTCACAGATTGTCCAGCGACACTCATCGGATTAAGTTAAGGAATCAAGAAAGAGAGGCCCAAGCCTATGAGCCTGCCGATTGTAATAGAGAGGCGCCATGCATGGGGTGCACTTGGGGTTAATGAGAATCCTGCTCAAGATGAAATACTGAAGCTAAATGGTGTGGAACCAAACACAGAACTTGTGTTTGATGACCAGTCTCTAGTCTCTAACGCTGAAGGTACGCTGATGGAGAAAGGTCCCAAAACCATCACCGCTAAAGCGGAGTTACTGCCTTCACAAGACACAAAAAACAGATATAACACCAGCACTCCCTAATAGTTACATATAGATCATATAAAGTGAACGGTGCTAAGGGGCAAACGAACAATAAATATGAACAACAATTACTGGTAAGCAACAGACCCAAGAAGGGCCGGTAGACCAGTGAGATCCCCTTATATATCAAGTGACAAATAAAGGGTTAATAAAGCGCAACAAATATTGTGATAAAGTCAAGCTGCTGCCTGAACACCAGCGGTTTCCCCAAACCGCAATTACAGAAATCTGAACCAAAACGTGCTTGTGGCGCAAAGTGTCCAAAGATAAACAGTGCAATGTGCAAATAAACCCAGTGATATATAGCACTGTAAACACATAATACTGTCACTCCATATGTAGAATTCCTCAGGTGCGTGGACTCCTGGTTAACCTCATATGAGAAAAGAACACAAATGCAGAGGGTATAGTGTATTAACATTTACTCATGATGACAAAAAACACAGGGGGGGGGGGGGGGGAAGAAACAAACCCTCACTCTCCCCGCTGGTGTATAAGCAAGAAGTGACTTTGGACGCACTTCAACCCTTCTCCCGAAATAACTGCTTCCAAATCAGCTGCTGGGCATGTAGAGACACATGTAGACTCCGGTCTCCTCCGTCGGCGCCTCTCACCCTCGCTCGGAGTCCTCCGTCCGTTTCAACACGTCACAGCCTCCCCAGCCAATCCGGATAGTCTAGGGTTAATACGGTGGCCTCAGAGAGTCAAAATGCCCAAAATGTTTCGTCCAAAGACTTTGTCTGGGGTCATACTTGCTACTGACTGAGATATTCATTTATACTAAATTAGACAACGGTGGAAACCTAACACAGCTGTGTAATAGAAACCCTGACCAATAGGGTTGCTGCTTATATATCAGCACTCGATCACATAGTGCAATAATCAGGTAAACCCAAATTCGGGAAAAGGACAGAACTCAGAACATCCAAAATGTATGATATTGTGATATGATGTATAATGTAAAAATAGTGTATTAGTAATTATAATATTAAAATAAAGGGAGTTAAAAAGGACTCCAGGGAGCAGGAAGAAGAGCCAGAAAAAGTGGAAGTTCAAATGCAGTAATCATGTCAATATCCCTAGTAAACAGGCTGGGAAGCCTCACAAAAATAGGCGAATGAACCTACTAGGAGGAAGGGAGCTCCTAGGCAAACTCCCCCCTCCCACGACCACTCTACAATTGGTACTATATTAAATGATAGCCATGCTCATGATGAGTATAACAGATATGTAACATCCATGTATGAGTAGCACGTAGAGAACTAATGATAGCACAGTAGTAGGTATATAACTAAATGAAAACCAACTAAGAGCTATTTATGCCAACTCCCCCTCCCTTAACCACATATACAGTAGAAGGTGGGTACCCTATCAGCTGTATGACCCTATGTATGCACATATAACAGGGTGTAGTGACTGGGGTAGCGTGAGTATTAAAATGAACACTCAGGGTGAGCTGTGCTAAACACCACTAGTGCATGGAAACAGCTATGAGATGTCTAAAAATAGTAAAATACTTGCAGTACTGTGGTGGTGTAAGAGGTACTCATATCAACTGTTACACAGTATCCCATAGGACATACAACGTGGTCGTGGACTCAGCAAGCCATGAAGCAATTGCTTCCAATAGTACTTAGATATTACTTAAATACCCATGGTATTCTAGTGCAGCGATCCCGACGGCCGTTTCGCAGAGGCGTTTTCTCAAGACGCTCTTAGTCATTTAAATCCGCTGAGAGGGGGCTCGACGGAGCATCCACCAATGGAGAAGTTCAGGGGACGGGACCATAATGACATCACGGATGTAAATCACTGCCCCATGCTGTTGCGCAATTGGCTGATTAGTAAGCCAATCGGCATACTGCAGTGCCAAACATACAGTACTGACAGCGCAATGCTAAAGAAACAATAGGTTTATACTATGAGTAGGATATTCAATGCAACATGAATGTATAAAGCGAATGACACTGGTGAGGACTAGGAGAGCAGATAAAGCACCACTAGGTCAAGTACAGGATGTTCAGGAGAACATTGAAAAAGAAGAGGAATACAGAAAATCAAACAAGTTAAAAATGGATCAAGAAACAAAACCTATTACAGGAAGGGGGTAAAGAGAAACCCCTCATTTAGACCTTTTGGGGACAGGGTCTGTAAGTCATAGATCCACCTGCATTCCCTCTGCATGAGGATCCTGTTCCAGTCGCCCTGTCTTTGTCCCATCTAGTGGTCTATTCCAAAGAATTTCAAAACTTGGTTATTGCCCTCATTTGCGTCGTTGATATACCTCGCTATGGGTGTTTCCAGGTGATTACAGATAGACCCCAAGTGCTCCAGAACCCGACGTTTCAATTGACGACGGGTCTTACCCACATATTTTTTGCCACAGTCACACGAGGCCATGTAGCAGTTATTTCTGCTCACGGCTGATCATTGCTCTGGTGAGAGCTATCTCGTATCTCACCACCAGAAGGAGCAGGTAAGTGTACTGCCCAGTTTGTGGATATTATTATTGTCTTTTAGTGTCCCATTAATTTTAGTTCAGTCTACGGACTCAATAAATTTGTTTTAACATTGCCACCATTCTCTCACACTGTTAAGGACCTATCCTTCTCCCCTGGCTCCCGTAGGGGTATTTTACCCATGTACAGTATATATACTACTATTCACACCAGTGCTTAGTGAGTGCATGCTATAAGGGGGCTCAGTCCTTCGCCCACTACTCATCACTGAGGAGTTTCTAGGGCTTAAGCTTTATTGTTACATGTAATTATTTCCCCTAGTGTACCCGATAGCATACCTCACACAGAGGCTGAGCGGGCTCTTCGATCTCTGTTGGTTAACCTATAACTTAATCCTGTATCAAGCACACCTAAGCATGTAACGACTGAGTACTGACAGTCTTAATATATATATATATATATATATATATTCACACAAGTAGGGCTCATGGTCTATTCTTTCACAAAATGGCGTCTAGCTTTGGTGTGCGGTACCGTTCAACAAGATGGGAATCCTTCAGCATCCCAATTTATAGTCGTTAGCGCCTTAGTTGGTTGCTTAAAAAAATATTTAGGCTAGCAAAAATGCTTATTGGGAGGCGCATGCGCGACGGGTATGGTGCAGGAGGTGTGAGACAGAAGCTCCACTACCCGTCGGCAATAATAAGCTAAATAAGATATTTTCGGCGCAGCGACCTGGGACCAAAGCATAGCACCGAAGCTGTGAACATACTCTGAACAAGAAAACATCATATAAAGGGGACAATGGCGACGACCAGACAGAAAAACAAGCGCAAAACGGACGTGCGCTCCTACTTCACCGGAGGGAGTGTTACGCCGGTGCTGCCCGCAGACCAGACCCGTCCCCTGAGCTGAAGGGGAAAGTGGTAATACACGCACCCGCAGCAAAGGGAGCGTGTCCGGAGTGTGGAATGAAGCGTTGCCAGGCCAGGTGTAGTAAGGTAGACAATACTTGCCGGTACCGGTTGTAGAGATAGAGTGAAGGATGCCTCGCCGAAGTCAGGGAGTGGAGAGTGGAGATAGGTCGTTGTCCAAGCCGTGTTCAAGGGGTTACCAGAGTGAGCGTTGTCCAAGGAGTGCCGAGATCGAGAGCCAGAGAGGGTAGTCGTACGAGCCGCGTCAGAACCTGTGAAAACACTGAGAGAATCCAGAAGTACTTCCATACAGAGACTATGTCGAGCAAAGACTGAGAGCAGAGAGGAGCTAGATAAAGCAGGAAGGTCCAATTAGGAACGGAGGCGGGACAGGAAGAGCTACAGGGAGACACTGCAGATTGGTGCAGGCATAACAGGCCAGGTGAGTCTTGTTGGTAACCTGAGTATGCCCGTGCAGTGTGCGGGGGCGGAGCCTGAGGTCCGGAGGACGGGAATAAGAGTGTGCAGACTGAGCGTGCTCCATAACTCGTGTACGCATGTGAACCGAACCAGTGGATGGTGCAGGTGTGCGTGCAGGAGGGCGTGGGCGCGCCCAGCGCTGAGCAGAGGAATCGCCGAGGGGAGTGATCCCGCGACGGCGGCAGGGGCGAGGAGCCGTGGAGGCCGGTAAGGCAGGATTGTTTTGTGTGTCCAGGGGCTCCCTGCGGGGAGGGAGTGCTCTGTGTGGAGAGCGAGGAGAACGCCGATTCCTGACAGTACCCCCCTCTTCAGGAACGGCCTCAGGACGGTCCAAGAACGGTTTCTCTGGAAACTTTTTCCTGAAGGACTTAAGAAGGGCCGGGCATGAATGTCCTTTGAAGGTACCCAGGATCTCTCTTCAGGGCCAAAGCCCTTCCACTGCACCAAGAACTGGAGCTGACCCCTGGATAGGCGAGAATCCAAAAGAGAGTGAACTTCATATTCCTCGTTATTTTGTACAGTATTTGATCCGGTTTACGAGTCTGATCCGGAAAGAAGTGACTGGAGATAAATGGTTTTAAGAGGGACACATGAAAGACATTGGGAATCTTCATAATTGGTGGTAGTTGGAGCCGGAATGCCACGGGATTGATTTGTTCGCAAATAGGGAAGGGACCCAGGAACTTAGGTGCCAGTTTAGGAGATGGTACCTTGAGGTGGATATTCTTAGAGGAGAGCCATACCAAATCCCGTGGTTACCACAGGATGCGGCAATGCAGAGCACAGCGGAACAACAGGACTCCACAGGACAGCAGCGGTGAAAATAAAAAGTTTCTTTATTGACACGTCATGGTGCAGACAGGTATGGGTGCAAAGTCTCCTCCTCTTACGCGTTTCACGCCTGTGCGGCGCTTCGTCAGAGAGTGAGTGTAGGTGTGCTGTGTTCCCCCTCTTATACTGAACTAATTACCTGGAATAGCGTTCAGCCGCCATGACCGGAAACCGGAAGTGACATGGCTTAGTCCAAAATACCGGAAGTGACGTGACACAGTATATGCGAAGTGGGTGAGTTGTTTACAAACCATCCATGTAGTCATGGTGATTTCCACGTCATCTCCTCTGGCAGAGAAAGGGGAGGTTAAACTAAAGGGGAGAAACACAGCACAGATGCCTTGCAAAGATGTGTTTGAGAGAATTAGTGCAAGGTATAACAATAAAAACAAATGTTTTGTAACTGGGCGCCGAACGACGACGACGATCGGCCTGTAGTTTCGATCTGCGGGAGGAGTTGAGAAGGGTAGACTGAATCCTGGACCATGTGGTTTGGAGGGAAGAAATGCGTTCATCTACGGCTGGTACTCCAGAAGGGATGTTGGGGATGGGAAGACAGGGAGGATGGAACCCATAATTTATAAAGAAGGGCGACTCCCGGGTGGACTCGTTTTTTGCAGAATTGACGGCATACTCTGCCCAAGAGAGGAGTTGAACCCAATCATCCTGGAAATCGGATATGAAACATCTCAGGTACTTCTCCAGGGATTGATTGATTCTCTCCGTTTGTCCATTGGACTGAGGATGATAGGCGGAAGAGAAAGAAGAAGAGATGCCCAATCTCTTCGTGAAAGCTCTCCAAAATTTGGATACGAACTGAGAACCTCTGTCAGAAACAATGGATGAAGGGATCCCATGAATCCGGAAAATCTGCTCCGTAAAGATATCAGCAAGGGCGGGGGAGGTGGGTAATCCTTTAAGTGGAATGAAATGGGACATCTTCGAGAACCTGTCCACGACCACCAAGATAGTGTTCATTCCTCTGGACCTGGGCAACTCCACGATGAAGTCCATCGAAATGTGGGACCAGGGGCGGTCGGGAACTGGAAGGGGTAACAGAAAACCCTGAGGCTTTTGATGGAGAGGCTTGCTTTGAGCGCACATGGGGCAGGCGCGGGTAAACTCCAGAATATCTTGAGACATCCTTGGCCCCCAGAAATTCCGACGAATGAGATCAGTAGTCTTCTTAAAACCTGGATGACCTGCAGATTTAGAGGAGTGACCCCAAGACAGGACCTCTGGAACAAATTTGGAAGGTACAAAGAGTTTGTTGTCGGGAACGACCAAGTCCTTGGGAATGCGTCTCTGGGAGTGCAAAATCTTGTCAAGATTCATGAAAGAAGACGTGGCGAGAATCCTCTCATGCGGAAGGATAGTCTCCAAAGATTCCTCTGGCCTCTCTTCAGAAGAATGTATACGGAAGAGTGCGTCTGCCTTTACGTTCTTGGTCCCGGGGATATAGGAAAGGTGAAAATCGAATCGAGAAAAAAAAAGAGCTCAACGAGCCTGTCGTGGACCAAGGCGTCGAGCGTTCTCTATGTAAAGAAGGTTCTTGTGGTCCGTGACAATAGTAAACGGCTCTTTCGACCCCTCCAGCAGGTGTCTCCACTCTTGAAGAGCCATCTTCACGGCCAGAAGTTCCCTGTTACACACGTCATAGTTCCTCTCGGCAGACGAGAATTTCTTGGAAAAATATGCACAGGGATGTAACTTATCTTGGGGTGTGGGTCTCTGAGAAAGAACGGCACCAGCGCCGCAATCAGAAGCGTCGACCTCCAGGACGAAGGGAAGTTCAATGTTGGGATGACGGAGAATAGGTGCGGATATAAAGGCCTCCTTGAGTGTCTCGAAGGCGGAGATGGCCTCGGATGACCAAGCAGAAGGATCAGCTCCTTTTTTGGTGAGCGCAGAAAGGGGTGCCACAATGGTGGAAAAACTCTGTATAAACTTACGATAATAATTAGCGAACCCTTAAAAACGTCGTATGGCCTTGAGAGAGTTGGGTCTTGGCAATTCAGTGACTGCTTGAAGTTTACCGGAGTCCATCATAAACCCCTCATCGGAAATGATGTACCCCAGGAACGGAGTAGAGGTCTGATGAAAGGTGCACTTCTCCAGTTTGGCGTACAAATGGTGTTCACGGAGACGGGAAAGGACGTAGGAGGTGTGGCGTATATGGTCCTGGAGATCTTTGGAAAAATCAGGATATCATCCAAGTATACAATGACAAAAATATTGAGTACCTTACGAAAGACGTCGTTGATGAAATCCTGGAAGACAGCGGGAGCATTACATAAGCCGAAAGGCATTACCAGATACTCGTAGTGTCCACTACGCGTGTTTAAGGCCGTTTTCCATTCATCCCCCTTCCTGATGCGCACCAGGTTATAGGCACCACGTAGATCCAACTTGGAAAAAATCTTGGCCCCATGCAATTTATCGAACAGTTCGTTAATAAGGGGAAGGGGTTAATGATTTTTAATAGTTATGTGGTTTAAACCCCTGTAGTCGATGCAAGGCCTCAACGACCCGTCCTTTTTCTTGACGAAGAAAAACCCAGCCCCTGCTGGGGAATTGGAGTGACGAATAAAGCCTTTCTTGAGATTCTCCTGGATACTGTATATTCATCCATAGCATTAGATTCTGGTAACGACAAGGGGTAGGTCTTGGACTTGGGTAGGGAGTAACCTGGAACTAGATCGATCGGACAATCGTAAGTCCTGTGTGGCGGCAAGAGGTCTGACTGTACCTTATTGAAAACGTCCCGGAATTGATGGTAAACGGAAGGTAGAATAACTTCGGGAACAGAGGTATTGGCCAGCAGTTGATGAGTCTCGTCTGACCTCGGCCTCCAGGAAATGGGAGCAGAGGAAGTCCAGTCAATGAGAGGATTGTTAAGCTGTAGCCAAGGAAGACCAAGGGTGATGGGTATCCCAGGAGCGTGAATGGCATCGAGAACTAAGATCTCCTTGTGCAGATGTGAGGACAGAAGCAAGGGAGCCGTCTCTAAGGGGATGTGGGCCGGGGTAAGAGGACGTCCATCGATACCGACGAGTGCGATGGGAACCTTCTTTCTCACGAGTGGTATACGGTTTAACCTGGCGAATTCAAGATCCACGAAGTTTCCTCCAGCTCCTGAGTCAATGAAAGCGGCGGTAGAAGTCTTGAACTTATTGCCTGAAAGGGAGACTGGAAATGTAAGTTTCTTAGGGAGTTCACCTTTACAAAGGGGACGTGGAGACATTACACCCAGAGAGAGCCCCTCTGTACTCACTGGGTGTTCCCATTTCCCGGACGCAGTGGACACTCCCGAAACAGATGTTCCATGGATCCGCAGTAGAAACACAATCCCCCGGCGTGGCGGAACTGCCGTATCGGTGTGCGAATGCGTTGTACCCCCAATTGCATTTGCTCTGGCAACTCCAGTGCAGGACGAAGAGGTATGGTAGCACTTGGGGGAGCAGGAGTGTTGCTGGGAGTACTGGAGAACGGAACTTGAAAGTTATGAAAGCGAGTGTGCTGACGCTCAGAGCGGCGTACCTGGATACGTTGATCCACCCGGACAGCCAAATCAATGAGGACCTCCAATTGATCTGGCCTGGATTGGCGAGAGAGTTCGTCCTTGATGGGATCTGCCAGGCCTTGCCAGAACACGGAGATGAGAGCCTCTTGTCCCCAGTTAGTCTCGGCTGCTAGAGTCCGGAATTCCACAGCATACTGTGTCACCATTCGCCGTCCCTGAGTGATCTGGAGGAGAGAAACAGATGCCATCTACCGACGAGCGGGAGAATCGAATACTTGTTGAAACTCGGCTTTAAATGCCGGGTAATCTTGGGTAAGGTCAGAACGTCGCTCCCAAACCGGGGAAGCCCAAGCCAGGGCGCTGCCAGTGAGGAGGTTATAAATGTAGGCTACCTTCTTGCGATCAGTATTGTAGAGATGGGGGGCCATTTCAAACTGCACCTCACACTGGTTTAGGAAACCCCTACAATCTTGCGGTTCACCTGCATAAGGCCTGGGGGGAGGAATCCTTACATCTGAGCTGCTAACTGCGCTTGCGGAGTGGGGCTTACATCTGGCGGGGTCGCGGTCGGTACCCTGTCTGAGAGTACTGCGACCTGGCGTGAAAGTGCCACAATTTGATCCGCCATGGCCTGGTTTTGCTGAAGCAGATTGGAGAGAAACTGTTGAAGTTCGGTCTGGTCTGCGTCTTGTGGGCTCGACATAATGTTACGCCGGTGCTGCCCGCAGACCAGACCCGTCCCCTGAGCTGAAGGGGGAAGTGGTAATACACGCACCCCCAGCAAAGGGAGCGTGTCCGGAGTGTGGTATGAAGCGTTGCCAGGCCAGGTGTAGTAAGGTAGACAATACTTGCCGGTACCGGTTGTAGAGATAGAGTGAATGATGCCTTGCCGAAGTCAGGGAGTGGAGAGTGGAGATAGGTCGTTGTCCAAGCCGTGTTCAAGGGGTTACCAGAGTGAGCATTGTCCAAGGAGTGCCGAGATCGAGAGCCAGAGGGGGTAGTCGTACGAGCCGCGTCAAAACCTGTGAAAACACTGAGAGAATCCAGAAGTACTTCCATGCGGAGACTATGTCGAGCAAAGACTGAGAGCAGAGAGGAGCTAGATAAAGCAGGATGGTCCAATTAGGAACGGAGGCGGGACAGGAAGAGCTACAGGGAGACACTGCAGATTGGTGCAGGCATAACAGGCCAGGTGAGTCTTGTTGGTAACCTGAGTATGCCCGTGCAGTGTGCGGGGGCGGAGCCTGAGGTCCGGGGGACGGGAATAAGAGTGTGCAGACTGAGCGTGCTTCGTAACTCGTGTACGCGTGTGAACCGAACCAGTGGATGGTGCAGGTGTGTGTGCAGGAGGGCGTCGGCGCGCCCTGCGCTGAGCAGAGGAATCGCCGAGGGGAGTGATCCCGCGACGGCGGCAGGGGCGAGAAGCCGTGGAGGCCGGTAAGGCAGGTTTGTTTCGTGTGTCCAGGGGCTCCCTGCGGGAAGGGGGTGCTCTGTGTGGGGAGCGTGGAGAACGCCGATTCCTGACAGGGATTAAGGCAAGGCCGGAGGAGATACCAGCAGCCTCAGACTCTGATTCTACCCCAGAGGTGAAATAGACCGGCTTCTCGTTGATTTAAAGACGTTTTTTAGGGGAGAGGTAGAGAGCCTACGCAAAGATATCCAGCAAATTGGATCCCGCACAAATGAATTGGAGGAAAGAATGGAGGAAAGTGCATGATGCCAGGGAGAAACAAATAAAAGGATGGGAGACCTGGAAGCCAGGGTGCTGGAACTGGAGGACAGACAGGAGGACAGCGAGAACCGTGACAGGCGCAACAACTTGCGGATAAGGGGCATACCAGAGGAGATCCTGGACCCAGAGGAGCTGCTCAGCAGGTGGATGACCTCCATCATGCCAGGCAAAACGGAGGCTGAACTAGCAATGGACCGCTGCCACCGTGCCCTGCGGTCGCGCCCCACACCTAACAATCCGCCCAGAGACGTGATCCTCCGGCTACACTACTATAGAACCAAAGATGAGATCAGCAAAATCACGCGGTCCACTCCCACGGTAATCTTTGAGGGAATCTCTATGGCAGTGTACCAGGACCTCTCCCCTATCACCCTGGCACGAAGAAGGGCCCTCCACCCGGTCACGAAACTGCTGAGAGACAGGGAAGTCCGCTACAGGTGGGCTTTCCCGTTCGCCCTGGTGGTCATGCGGAATGGCCGCTCACATGTGATAAAACACCCCACGGAGGGGAAAAACTTTCTAAAGAAGCTGGCCATTAAATCTGCGGTAGCAGAACCGGGGAGCCCGGAGGCACGGCAGCCACGTCCCGCGGAATGGGAAACAGTACCCACATCAGCAGAACGGCGCAAAGAAAGAGCTGACCCAGAAGCCCAGTAACCCCTAAAAGACACTCACAGTTTCAAAAGTTCGGTTTTGAGTTGATTTTACTGCCTGATCTGAAAAGTCTGAACTGTAGTCCTGGCCGGGCCACAAACGACGCAGAACAGGAGCTCTGGCGGCGAAACAGCCCCCCCTCAACATAAAGATCCAGGAAATCCTGCTTTCAAAAACAAAATGGCGTCCCGGGACTCACCTGGAGAAGGACAGTCGGCGGAAAACTCTCCATGGAGGCTGCACTTTTGGCGGGACGGAGTGAGGAGCAGCGCGAGCCCGCCCACAGAAGCATCCATCCACGCCCACAGCCTGCCTCCGAGTGACGCGACTCTGCAGCGCACACAGCCGAGACCACGGGGGACCACGGGGGCTGGCGGATATCCGGAGGCGGATGTGATGTCAGACCGGAAGCGCAGTTCGGGAAGTGCCCTGATTCCCCTCCGGCGGGGGTGCGCGAATTCCACCACCGGAGCAGGGAGGGGTGACCTGGACAGCAGCACCGGGTGGCGAGGCAGCAGGAGAGGGGACATAGGAGGAGTACGGGGGGAGAAAGCCTAGAGTAGCCCAGGAGGAGATGGGCTGGGGGCTCCTCAGAAAAAATAGAAAGGTGGAGTCGGGCCGGCAGGACCCCATGAAGGTCAACAGAGTGGCAGCCCAGAAGGGAGGCAGTAGGGGAGGGCTCATGACAGGAATCGGAAAGGGAGGAAACCCTCAGTAGGCAACCCAGGACGTAGAGATCCCCTAGAGGAGATACATGAGAGGAGATACAAGACAGGCACATTAAAGTTATATCCCTAGTTTAATGCGACCGGGTTCCGGGGTGGCAGTTCCGGAAATAGACAGTAGATGCCGGCAGGGGGATAGGAGAACACCACTAACCCTACCCGAAGGCATGCGTTTCGGCGGCAGGGGTGGGGGTTCCCCCCACACCCCTGCAAAAGTCCCGGAAATACATGGTCTGCAGGAGAGGCCATGGGACTGGACTGGGAGGGAGGTGGGTCCAGAGAGGCGGAGCCACAGCTGGGCACTGAACCTGGGGTCCCTAGGGACCTCCATGGTTCTCTATGTTTCTTTACATGTTTGTTGTTTCCCCTGCTTATCCCTAGTGTTCCCTCCCTTCAATGTATCCCACCCTCATCAAGAAGGAACAAGAGTGAGAGTGATTCACCACCAAGGAAGTCTCCACCAACAAAAGCGACCTCCCGCGGGTAAGATCCTGACCCAAGCCACACACAGCCACCCACATCTCACATGTCTATGGCAGTAACACTGATCTCCCAGAATGTTAAGGGGTTCAATAGCCCCAAAAAACATAAGATGGCGTTCACCGAATTCAAACGAAGAAGGGCGGATGTGATCTTCCTACAGGAAACACATTTTAGTGCACAAAGCAGTCCAGGATATCTAGACAAGGGCTATAGGCAGTTCTTCCTGGCCTTCGCCAGGGAGAAAAAAAAAGGAGTAGCAATTGTATTTAACAACAAACTCCCGTTCCAGCTAGAAAAAATAAAAAGAGACACCAAGGGGCCTCATCCTAGTCGGTCTGCTACAGCAGTGTAGGGTAACACTGGCCTGCGTCTATGCACCGTGTGAGAATGAGCCGCAGTTCTTTCACGGCTTTTTCCAGACGCTACACAGATGGGCAGAGGGGAATATAATCCAGGAGAGCGGAGTTATACTTTTTACTCAAACCCCCACGACAGCTATAGCAGGATCGACCACTTTTTCGTGTCTAGTAGAATGGTCCCACAGATCTCCGACTCCACAATAAACGACATTACGTGGTCGGACCATGCATCAGTAGAGCTGAGATGCACACAATTTAGATCTATTAGTCCAGGAGCAAATTGGAAACTTAACGAATCACTGATTAAGATACCAGAAGTAGAGACAGAAGTTAAGACGGAAATTCAGCAATTCTTTCAGACCAACCTGGGCAGTGTGGAATCCCACACGCTGTTGTGGGAGGCTCACAAAGCCACGATGAGGGGGGTACTGATAAGCATAGCAGCTAAAAAGAAAAAACAGAGAGATGCCAAATCAGCACAATTATACAAGAGGCTACACGAGCTCTCGGCACTACATAGCCGATCAGGCAGAGGGGAAATCCTAAAGGAGTTGAAGGATGTAAGGACTGAGCTTGGCCTCCTCCTCACCTCCAGGGCCGAAAAGGAATTGAGTTGGACACATAGAAAATTTTATGAGAAGGCAAACAAGCCGGACACGATGCTAGCTACCCATCTCCGCAATAGGCAACCGAATTATAACATACAAGCAATCAGAACTAAAACAGGAGGGATTTCCTCTAACCCTAAAGTTATCGTGGAGGAGTTCCGACAATATTATGCGCAGTTGTATAACGGGGAGAAGGTGACTCATAATGTAAAAACGTCGGGCATTTTACACGAGTTCTTATCGGAAGCCGATTTACCACAGGTGGGCAGATTGGAGAGGGAGGCGATACAAAGTGATTTCACTCGGGAAGAATTGACAGCAGTAGTCAAAAACTTAAAGTCTTCCAAGGCCCCGGGCCCAGACGGGTTCTCCAACCTCTATTATAAAAAATTTATAGGAACACTAGCCCCACACATGCTTCGGTTATTTAACGGGGTCCTAGCGGGAGAACCCTTCTCAGATCAGATGCTCCAAGCGTCAATCTCCTTGATCCATAAAAAGGACAAAGATCCCACAAATTGCCAAAGTTATAGGCCGATATCATTGATCAATTCGGATGTTAAAATCTATTCTAAATTACTGGCCAATAGATTAAGTGTCATCATGCCTGGGCTGATCCATCCGGACCAGGTTGGCTTTATTAGAGATAGACAAGCGGCCGATAATACTAGAAGAGTAATAGACATAGTTGACTTTGTCAACGCCAACAAGGTCCTGAGCCTAGTGTTAAGCCTAGATGCGGAGAAAGCCTTTGACAGGATAGACTGGCATACATGGAGACCACGCTTGGGCGTTCGGATTTGGTGAAAAGACCCTCAGGGCAATTAAAGCATTATACACAGCGCCAGCAGCGAAGTTGCTTCACCAGGGTTGCCCATCTGAGCTGTTCCTGGTCAAAAGTGGGACGAGGCAGGGGTGCCCGTTATCCCCCCTACTCTTTGCCTTATGCATCGAACCACTAGCAGCACACATACGCAAGAATAAAGACATCACGGGGGTCCAAATACACACACAGGAGCATAAGATAGCGCTATATGCAGATGACATTATTTTGACGATTACTAAGCCACTCACCTCCCTCCCCAACCTCTTTGCGCTCTTGGGGCGATTCAAGCAGATCTCAGGTTTTAAGATTAACCAATCAAAAACAGAGGCAATGTGCTTGAACGTCCCTGACGAGATGCGAAAACTAATGGAACTCAACTTCGAGTTTAAGTGGCAGCCCAAGTCCCTAAAATATCTGGGGGTGCACCTTACAAAAAAACAGCCTCCCTCTATCAAGCCAACTACCCCAGTCTCCTAAAGATATTAAAAAGGGAATTACGAGACTGGTCGGCATTTGGCATTTCGTGGATAGGCCGAATTTACAGTGTGAAGGTGAACGTTCTCCCCCGGATACTCTATCTGTTTCAAACTCTCCCGATACCCGTGGTAAGATCCGAGATCAAAGATTTACAAAACGCCATAACAAAATGGAATGACAAAATGGAATGACAAAAAACCACGGATAAAAGCATCTATTATGCAAAAACCTAAAGAGGCGGGAGGACTAGCAGTGCCATGCTTATTGTCCTATTATAAAGCGGCGCAGTTGTACCAAATTACGCAATGGCACGGAGACCCAGAGCTACGAAGGTGGGTGGCACTGGAGAGGGAGGTGTGCGCCCCACTCGAGCTCAGAGATCTGATCTGGTACCCGAAAACAAGGGTAAAAGCTATAAAAGAGCCGTTGGCATCAGTGCTCAACTCGCTATCGGTCTGGGAGGGATCAAAATGTAGTGCCTCATTGACTTCTAAACATACATTCATGACACCTCTGTATAGCAACCCCGATTTTGCTCATGGACATAAGGGTGAAAGTTTCAGGCTCTGGCGACAACTAGGGGTAAATAGATTGAAAGACTTGGAGGGTAGCAACACGATTAAATCATTTGACCAATTAAAGTCAGAAACGGGCATTCCCAACACAGAATTTCTTAGGTACCTCCAGGTCCGGGCATTTTATAACAATCACACAGAAAGACCTCCTTTAACGAATTTCGAACGGCTCTGCGTGCGGGGCACAGACACGCGGGGACTGATCTCTACTCTATACAGAAATGTGGTCGGTTCTGACAAGGACGGAACACCCAGACCCAGTTTCACGAGGCAATGGGAGGCTGACCTCAACGAAACATTAGATGACGACGACTGGACGGCAATTTTTAAAGCAGTGGCTAGCACCTCAATATGCACTACATTGAAGGAGAACTCATATAAGGTACTATTAAGGTGGTATCTCACTAGAGTCAGATTAGCTAAATTTATTACAGGCGCTTCCCCGCTCTGCCCACGGCAGTGCGGGGAACCAGGAGATCTGGTACACATGCTGTGGTCCTGCCCGAGGCTAACGCCAGTTTGGCAACAGATTAGAGATTGGCTACAGAGGATTTTGGGCCTCCAAATTCAGCTAGACCCGTGGCTGTTCCTACTAGGTAAACCCACTGACGAAGTCTCACGAACGGGAAACAAACTGATAGCTCATTTTGCAACAGCTATGCGGTGCGAGACCGCAGCATTGTGGAACCAGAATGCAATTCCATCATTAGACAAAATCAGAAATCGAATTTGGTTCGTATGCCAGATGGAAAAGTTAACAAGTCTGGTTAATGACACTGGCACAAAATTCCAAAAAGTCTGGCTACCGTGGCTAGCCCAGACAGACATTCCAGGGCTGAGCAATGACACCATCTGGCATTGATAGAGCAAAATGAGTTCTCCTTGGATGCACAGAGCAATGTTCGGACTGGACGACGAGACCTAAGAATAGACCCCCCCACATTAGAAGGCGGGAACCAGTAGGAACTCAGCAATCTGAGAACGCCACACTGAAACTTCAGAGAGACGGTGGTGACTAAACCATATATAGCGGAACTCACGATGAGAAGGGGCTTCCCCCGATAACTCTCCCTCTTCCCCCCCTATTTCCTTCCCTACCTATCTATGTCTTGTCGTCGTCGTCCCCCCCATGTCGGTTAAATGTGGTATGTCCAATGAAGAGCCTGTCCAACAAGACAGAGTAATGCAATGTTATGCATGTGATTTATACGTATAAAACAATAAAAAGAAAGTTGAAAAAAAAAAAATAAATATTTAGATGTAGTTAATATATTTTAAATATTTCTCACATACACAGACAAGTGTAAACATATTAACTTTGCATTATTAGGTACTGTATATTTATATTCTAGACAGGATGCCCACTTGTGTTTGTGATCTCGCAGGAGAAGATCAGAGAGGCTCCAGTGTGTTGAGATTCCTTGGCTAGTCCCTCACACACACGCACCTGACGTGTTGGAAGTATTCTGGGTCCTGGTTCCTGTAGAAAACCTGGAATGGTAACATGCGTCCTGCGATCCCCTCTGCCTTCTCCTGCAGCTGCCTCACCTGCTCCACCGCATAATCTGCAAGCGACACAGCTGATCACCTCTTTGTTGTTCCATGTCGCATTTCACCCAGTGTGTGTCATCATGTGCCCTCTTACCCTGTGTGTTAACATGTCACCACACACCTGTGTGTGTTATCATGTCACCTCTCACCTTTGTGTATTATCATATCACTTCTCACCTGTGTGTGTTATCATGTCACCTCTCACCTTTGTGTATTATCATATCACTTCTCACCTGTGTGTGTAATCATGTCACCTCTCACCTGTGTGTGTAATCATGTCACCTCTCACCTGTGTGTGTCTTCATGTCACCGCTCACCTGTGTGTTTTCATGTCACCTTTACCGGTGTGTGTCTTTATGGCACTGCTCACCTGTGTGTTATCATGTCACTTCTCACCTGTGTGTGTGTGTCTTCATGTCACCGCTCACCTGTGTGTGTTATCATGTCACCTATTATCTCTTATCTTTGTGTATGGCATCATGACCTCTTACCTGTGTGTGTCATTATGTGTCAGCTGTGTGTGTTTGTCATTGTGTCCAGTCTGACCTCTAACCTTTGTCTGACTGACCTCAAGTATTTTGCCATCAGTATGGACTTGCGCATGTATACAGTATGTGTAAATCAAGGTATTTTCCTGTGCATGCATGTCAACATCAGTTGCGTGTATATTCGTATATGTATTTGCAGAAGATTTGTTTCTAAAATGTTTTACCAGGAAGTAATACATTGAGAGTTATCTCTCCTTTTCAATGCACATTGGTATATGTACTGTACCTGTGCATGTATGCGTATATCCAAACGTATCTGTATGTGTGTATATATCAGTAGATGTACCTTTACATGTATGTGAGTATATCCTTATGTATAAGTAAAAGTACATATATGTATGTCAGTATTTGTACTTGTACATGAATGTGTGTAATTCATTGTGCATTAGTGCCTGCATATTTATGTGTGTCAGTAAGTGTATGTATTTTTCGTACATACATGTGTAATATATATGTCAGTATTTCAGTACGTGTGTGTGTGTGTATTACAGTATTTTAGTAATACGTGTGTGTGTAAGGATATGTATGTGTGTATGTCAATAAAAGTATAACTGTATGTGTGTGTATACCAGTATGTGTGTATATATCAGTACAAGTGTGTATGAATCAGTACAGCTGTGTGTATGTCAGTATATCAGTACAATTGTGTAAGTCAGCATATCAGTACAGGTGTGTGTATATCTGTACATCAGTAAGTGTGTATACATCAGTACAGGTGTGTGTCAGTATATCAGTACAGGTGTGTGTGTGTGTGTGTGTCAGCATATCAGTAAAGGTGTGTCTATGTCAGCATTTCAGTACAGGTGTATGTATGTCAGTACAGGTGTGTGTATATCTGTACATCAGTAAGTGTGTATACATCAGTACAGGTGTGTGTCAGTATATCAGTACAGGTGTGTGTGTGAGTGTGTCAGCATATCAGTAAAGGTGTGTCTATGTCAGCATTTCAGTACAGGTGTATGTATGTCAGTACAGGTGTGTCTATGTTAGTATACCAGTAAAGGTTTGTGTATGTCAGTATAGGTGTTGTGAAATAATTATGGACAGGGGGGTTATACAGAAGAAAGAGGGCTTGGGTCTGGGGTTACTGGTCATTCATTTTGTCTGTACTCCATTTTGTCTGTTTTGCCTTTTGTCTGTTCTGATTTATGTGTACGTGTGATATGTTCGTGGGTATAGATGACTTTCTGTATGAAAGAGTGTCTGCTTGGGCGGGGTTTGCTCTGAGACAATTTCAGAATATTAGGTGCTTTCTAGAGAAATGAAAATTTAACTTTGGTAACACAACTTCTTATCTGTGTGTGAAAGAATGCGCTTGTTGCAGCTTTATTATCAGCAAACTAAAAGACCAGGTGTGTTGTAAATAAAGATTTTTTTTATGTGCTGATTTAGAGGAGTGAGGACTGAAGCGAGGTATATCTAGAACGCAAAGTTTAAAAAAAAAAAGGAAATGTTTATTTTTTATTGTAATAATAATATTAGACAAAAGAAAGAGTCTACTCTAATAGTGGAAGGAAGCTTTATAGATTTTTACCCTGGCCCACAGGATTAAGAAAATGTTGGAGTTTTGTTAGTTTTGTTAATTGCCCGTAGAAAGTAGAAAGAATGTTGATGGAAGATATGAGAAATAAATAGTAGATTAAAACAATAAGATTTTTGTTTTATAGGAAAGGTTGCAGAGATGGTTTTGTTTTTGTTTTTTAGTTATCAAGGTTTCTCTGTTCAAACTTATAATAGGAAACTAACTGTTTGTTTTCTTAAATGAACTGGTCCTGTCTGATTTTTGAACAGCAGTCATTTAAAAGAGTGAAGGTTAAAAGCAGCCCAAGCGGGCTGGCCCCCCTCCTCCAGCTTAAAGAATGTACAAAGACCACGTTCCAGACATGAAAAGGTAACTAGAAGCTCAGAACTTGGAAAAAAAAAAAAGTTTAAAAGCAGCTTAGTTATAATATGGGAAAAGAGAATGATATTTTAATTTATTTATTTGGACTGAGTTTGCAGGATCAAACTGGTCTGTTTTGGGTTTTTATCTTATTATTTTTTGTAAAGTTGATTTTGCTTTGTATCAGAGAAGTGTGAAATTATGCTTGTTTGTGGTACTTACTGTTTCTGTGTAACCAGTAAACACATTTAAATTCTATTTGTTCTAATTAGGAGATGTTTGGGAATTTTTTAAGATGTTGGTAAAAGCTTACAAGAACATGATATGTCAAGGGACAATCACCGATTGTTTTCTTTTTGAGAGACCATGAAAAATTAAACCTGTATAGGGCTGTATGAGAAGCTCCATTTTTTAGCTCTAAGCTGCCTCAATTTGTATAAAAGTCAGTGTATGCTAGAATCCAGCGATTTTTAACTGCTCTGTTCAAGGGCATTTGGCAGAACGCCCAGAAAATGTAACTGGCTATACGCCAATATTAAGCAGCTAAAGTTTGAAATTGTTTTATTAATAATACAATAATATTGAATAGGTATTTCTATATTTGAATAGTGTCAAAAGTATACTCAGTACTTCACAGAGCGTACAATATAAACGAGTAAGTATAAAATCAAATATGAAATAATTTTTCCTATAAAGTTAACTGCATATGTGATATATTTTATAACTTTTAACCATTACCTCTCCTTTCCCTCCAAAAGGTGTCTCAATTTGAACAATCAACTAAAGCCTCTCATTTTAAAAAATGCCACTGTAGGCAATCCAGATTTTATTTTTTACCATAAGCAGTAGCTCTCAAGATGCTAATGTTTTAAATACCATCATCCTTTATGTCATATATTGTTCACATGGCATAGGATTTGCATATGAACAAAAGAGGGGATAATTTATATGATTTTCCGTAACACACCTGTCCATATGCGGATGCTAAAACAGTGGTTTAAAAAAAAAATTGTGCTGATACTAAAAATAGTGGCTAAAAGCACTCTCCTTGTGTTTTTTTATTAATGAAATTTTTTTAAGTCACTCCAATCTTAGGTGCAGCCCATACAGTCTACCAAGGAGAATACAAAGCAGCATCATCGTAAAATTAGTGCCGGCACCACCGTAAACAGCTAACAAAGACAAAGAGTCATCAAGCCAGTGTATTGATGGGATTTTTTCCCCCTGACCTCTGGGCAAAATAAATCCTAGAACATTAACCACCGAGGGAATAAGACCCCAGGCAAGGCCCGGTCTTATACGAACAATTTGTTTTTTCAGGACTCAATATTATTTTTTTATGCTTTAGAGTCTGTTTTTTTAAGATGTATGCCCCGCTAGGCAAGATCCGCCTACGCCATCCAGATGATAATAAGGCAGTGCTAGGGATGGTCGGTTTTGCAATATTTGTAATGTTTATTGTTTTGTGGACACATCATTTTGCAGACAATCATACAATCTCGCACAATGCTACACAGGTTAATGGGTCACAAGGGAATATATACAATGATTCCCTGTAATACTCTAGTGGCCCCCACCGATGCAAGATAGAAGTACATTTAACCCCTTGGGAAAAAGACAAAACATTTATTGACGTTTGCAGATCTATATACTGTATAATAAATATGAGGTAAATGAATCCTGCTGGGTGTGCGGATATATACTACATACATAAACAGCCCCTTGGGTAGCGATACCTTACACTGATGCTGAAATTAAAAAAGGAAATGTCAATTTAAATTTGTTTACAGGGAACTTTTCTAAACTTTTAAACCGAATTCCAATGGTAAATGAGGTTCCTGTAGGTGGATTGTATATAAATTACACTGGGAACAACAATCAATGTATGGGTCAGGTGCCTCCACCAACCAATGAAACTTGTGTAAAAATGTATTTACAGCCTGGAGCTAAAATGTACAGGGAGGATATGACCTTAATTTTACAGCTTTATCCATTAACTTACTTAACCAAGAACAGGTTCAGATTAGATTAATGGCCCTACAGAATAGAATGGCTCTAGACTATATTTTAGCATCAAAGGGGGGCGTATGTGCCCTCGTTAAAGAGCAATGTTGTGTCTTTATTAGAGATCAAAGTGGTAAGATTGAGCATGAGCTAGAGAAGATCGCAGAGATACAGGAGAAATTAAGGAAAGGCGGAGATGAGAGGTGGGATCTGTTAGGAATTAGCAAGTGGGTTAGTTCCCTGGGAGCGAAGCTAATGAATGGATTTCTTTGTGTGCTTGCAGTTCTGGTTATTTTGTATGTCTGTGTCATGTGCAGTAAATCCCTACTGCAAAGGTGTGTAACACCCTCTACCCAGGCCATGCCACTGATCACAGACGACACCGCAGAAGATGCAATCTCGGAAGGAAAAGTCAGTCCCCCTCAATGGAATACAGATGAAGATGATGGCAGAAAGACCAATCTGGCTGATATGATAGCCAGCAGCTCTGTGAGTTTTCAGAACTATCAAAGTCATGCAATCTTGGACCCTCCAGGCCAGCACAACGTTTCTGAATTTTATCTGAATTATCCTTAAAAGACTATTTTTTTAAGAATAAAAAGGGAGGACTGTGAAGATTTAAGATAAGGTGTGTGGCTCAGGCTATCTGAAGACAGACTATCATCACCACCATTTTGGCGCAACAGCCATTTTGAGTGTTTGCTTGTATGTATGTGTATCTGTTTTTTTGTGTATGTTTGTTGCTCTGCAGAGCATCGCTCCTGGCAAAGACTAACCCGCGTATAATTCCTACTAGTCATGAAATTGAGATAATTGCATTTGTAAGAGTTTTTTCAGCAAACTCATTCTAGCTGAGCTCCGCTTCTCTTTTCTTGCAGCTACACACAGAGGGCTGAGCGGTTACTGCTTGTCAGCAGGTTGAGAGGCCCAAATTACGAAGAGATATATAGGATAAAGTTTTGCATGCAGAGCATATTTATGCATGAATAAGGATTTTGTATAAGTCATCATATTATTTTTTTATCTCTAAGCCAGACCCCTTAAGGGGCGTATTACTCATTTTGAAAAGTATAAAAGTGTGATGTCAAGCAATATGTTTTCAGAGGAATGAGTTCATTTTGAATTCTTTCTCTCATTTGTACCTTGGTGCAATAAACTCACGTTGATACTTTGAACCCTTGACCTATTGATATTATTTCTACGCTTTCACAGTATGTTATTATATCAGTATAGGTGTGTATACATCAGTACAGGTGTGTGTGTGTGTGTCAGTATAACAGTATAGGTGTGTATACATCAGTACAGGTGTGTGTATGTCAGTATATCAGTATAGGTGTGTATACATCAGAACAGGTGTATCTGTCAGTATATCAGTATAGGTGTGTATACATCAGAACAGGTGTGTGTATACATCAGTACAGGTGTGTGTATGTCAGTATATCAGTACAGGTGTGTTTATGTCAGTATATCAGTAAAGGTGTGTATACAGCAGTACAGTTGTGTGTCAGTATATCAGTATAAGTGTGTATACATCAGAACCGGTGTGTGTATGTCAGTATATCAGTATCGGTGTGTGTACATCAGTACATGTGTGTGTGTCAGTATATCAGTATAGGTGTGTATACATCAGGACATGTGTGTGTATATCAGTACAGATGTGTGTATGTCAGTATATCAGTATAGGTGTGTATACTGTCCATCAGTACAGGTGTGTGTATGTCAGTATATCAGTATAGGTATGTGTATGTCAGTATATCAGTATAGGTGTTTATACTGTCCATCAGTACAGGTGTGTGTATGTCAGTATAGGTATGTATACATCAGTACAGCTGTGTGTATGTCAGTATATCAGTATAGGTATTTATACTGTACATCAGTACAGGTGTGTGTGTGTGTCAGTATATCAGTATAGGTGTGTATGCATCAGTACAGGTGTGTGTATGTCAGTATATCAGTATAGGTGTGTATACATCAGAACATGTGTGTGTATACATCAGATAGAAGGCACATAGGGCACAACGGATTTAGCATATCCAAACTCATTTATTGAGCCAACACAACGTTTTGACCATGATGGTCTTTTTCAAGTGACAATGGCATAAACAAAATCCCTTCTAACAACATATAAATAGTGCCCCAAACCCCCACAATGCAACCTGTTCAATCAGTGGTGATGGTATCCATGTGTTGAATCAGTCCCTTGAACCAATGTCCAGTCTGTATCGTTGAGTAGGTGATCCCCAGCAGATGTGAGTCCTCCTCTAGGTATCGTGTTGTGCAAATCCACCCGACTTCCTGGTTATTCGGCATCCATCTTGGTGACGTCATCATTCCGTGTCCTCTGTAGTTGGAACGCATCCGGGTCCTCGTGCGTTTCAAGTCCGTGCATGCGCAGTAGATATCCGCTCGATCTCCTTCATCCCTTCTCAATTTGTAACGCATAAAGCGCAGACTGCATGTGAGTCATTGCGCATGCGTTAGTCATTCAACCTGCGGTCCTGCAAGCGTAGGGGGGATTTGCTGATCATCGGTATTCTTCTTTAGAGGTCCATCCATGCGTCATCTTCTTCTGTTAACCAATGGAGGGGATATCTTCATTTTCAGAAGTCCACAATGTTTGAAAAAAAAGGGGGAAAAAAGGGGTAAATCAGCACACCACTACATGAACAAGCTGTTAATATATTATCTTACTGTGAAAAAGTGATTAATAATAAAAGTATATATAAAAATAAAAAAAACAAAAAAAAAGTATAAAAAAAAAAAAAGATTGGTCTTTGTCAGTTCTTTTAATTACATACAGTAGCCCCAGAGGCATACTGACCTGACAGTTTGAATACTATTAGCTAATACAGCATGCAGTGGTAGCAGCCTATGGAAAAAAAATGATTTCACCTTTCCTCAATGAAACAACCTAATGACAAATAGTTGTTCAGTCCATTAGGAAATACAGTGTCTAATGTGTGAATCCAGAAGGATTCACGCTGTAATAATAAAACATCCTTTTCCAGTCCTGCCCTAGCTTTTTTTAATATGTTCAATACCCATTAGTTTTAATGATGATATAGGGTGACAAAATTCAGAGCAATGTCTAATAACAGCGGTATCTTCTGCACGATTATTGATTTTACTCTTATGTTCAATAAATCTAGTTTTGAGCATCCGATTGCTCTTACCAATATAACATAGTCCACAAGGACATTTAATAATATAGATTATGTTCGTGGTAGTACAGGTGATACGTTCCTTAATATTGAACTACTTGCCACTTCTGGGATCCCATGTCATTAGGTTGTTTCATTGAGGAAAGGTGAAATCATTTTTTTTCCATAGGCTGCTGCCACTGCCTGCTGTATTAGGTAATAGTATTCGAACTGTCAGGTCAGTATGCCTCTGGGGCTATGTAATTCAAAGAACTGACAAAGACCAACCTTTTTTTTTTTATATACTTTTTTTTTTTTATATACTTTTATTATTAATCACTTTTTCACAGTAAGATAATATATTAACAGCTTGTTCATGTAGTGGTGTGCTGATTTACCCCTTTCCCCCCCCTTTTTTTTTCAAACATCGTGGACTTCTGAAAATGAAGATATCCCCTCCATTGGTTAACAGAAGAAGATGACGCATGGATGGACCTCTAAAGAAGAATACCGATGATCAGCAAATCCCCCCTACGCTTGCAGGACCGCAGGTTGAATGACTAACGCATGCGCAATGACTCACATGCAGTCTGCGCTTTATGCGTTTCAAATTGAGAAGGGATGAAGGAGATCGAGCGGATATCTACTGCGCATGCGCGGACTTGAAACGCACGAGGACCCGGATACGTTACAACTACAGAGGACACGGAATGATGACGTCACCAAGATGGATGCCGAATAACGAGGAAGTGGGGTGGATTTGCACAACACGATACCTAGAGGAGGACTCACATCTGCTGGGGATCACCTACTCAAGGATACAGACTGGACATTGGTTCAAGGGACTGATTCAACACATGGATACCATCACCACTGATTGAACAGGTTGCCTTGTGGGGGTTTGGGGCACTATTTATATGTTGTTAGAAGGGATTTTGTTTATGCCATTGTCACTTGAAAAAGACCATTGTGGTCGAAACGTTGTGTTGGCTCAATAAATGAGTTTGGATATGCTAAACCCGTTGTGCCCTATGTTCCTTCTTTCATATATCCAGGACTGACTGCAGGCTTTCGTTCTAACAGTGGAGCACCGGTAACTGTATCAATTCTTTTTACCTTTGAGGTGTGCAGCATTTCTCTCTATTATCTGGACTGTGTATACATAAGTACATGTGTGTGTATGTCAGTATATCAGTATAGGTGTGTATACATCAGAACAGGTGTGTGTATACATCAGTACAGCTGTGTGTATGTCAGTATATCTGTACAGCTGTGTGTATGTCAGTATATCTGTACAGCTGTGTGTATGTCAGAATATCAGTACAGCTGTGTGTATGTCAGTATATCAGTAAAGGGGTGTGTATGTCAATATATCAGTATAGGTGTGTATACATCAGTACAGGTGTGTGTATGTCAGTATATCAGTACAGGTGTGTATGTCAGTATATCAGTATAGGTGTGTATACTGTACATCAGTACAGGTGTGTGTATGTCACTATATCAGTACAGGTGTGTGTATGACAGTATAGGTGTGTATACATCAGTGCAGGTGTGTGTATACATCAGTACAGGTGTGTGTATGTCAGTATATCAGTACAGGTGTGTATGTCAGTATAGGTGTGTATACTGTACATCAGTACAGGTGTGTGTATGTCACTATATCAGTACAGGTGTGTGTATGACAGTATAGGTGTGTATACATCAGTGCAGGTGTGTGTATGTCAGTATATCAGTACAGGTGTGTGTATGTCACTATATCAGTACAGGTGTGTGTATGACAGTATAGGTGTGTATACATCAGTGCAGCTGTGTGTATGTCAGTATATCAGTGCAGGTGTGTGTATGTCAGTATATCAGTACAGCTGTGTGTATGTCAGTAAATCAGGTGTGTGTATGCCAGTATGTGTGTATATATCAGTATTTCAGTAATAGTACATGTGTGCATGTCTCACCCCCTGTGCAGAAACTATGTGTCTCACTCCAGCCGGATATACTGTACTCCCCATCACTGCGTTTCACTGCGGTCTGCACGGCCAGAGTGTACTCCGTGCGTGGGCTCAGGAACCAGTGACCACGCACCGTCATGGGTAGAGCCACCGCCTTTGCCACCAGCTTCGTGGGCACATCCTGTGGACAGGGGCACACCACGGGTCACAGCGACACTGCTCATCACACATATACTCCCTCATCACACAGACACTTCATCTCATAGTTATATAGTAGATGAGGTTAAAAAAAGACGTACGTCCATCAAGTTCAACCTATACTAAATTTAGACAACAGATACTTTATCCTATATCCGTACTTACCGTATATTGATCCAGAGGAAGGCAAACAAATAAACCCCAGTGACATATCATCCAATGATATCTCATAAGGGGAAAATAAATTCCTTCCTGACTCCAAATATTGGCAATCGGATTAATCCCTGGATCAACATCCTTCCCATGTATACTTATTTGGTATATCCCTGTATACCTTTCCCTTCTAAAAAGATGTCCAACCTTTTTTTGAACAAATCTATTGTATTTGACACCACAGTCTCCATGGGTAATGAATTCCACATTTTAACTGCCCTTACTGTAAACAACCCTTTCCTTTGTTGCTGGTGAAATCTCCTTTCCTCCAACCTTAAGGGATGGCCCCGAATCCTTTAGTACTGCCCTTGGGATGAATAGTTCTTTTGAAAGCTCCTTGTATTGTCCCCGAATATATTTGTATATACAGTAGTTATCATATCCCCTCTTAGACGCCTCTTTTCTAATGTAAATAAATCTAATTTAGCTAGCCTGTCCTCATAAATCAGATTATCCATCCCCTTTATTCATTTTGTGGCTCTTCTCTGCACTTTCTCCATCACATAGGCACCCTCCTGTCACATAGACACCCTCCTGTCACATAGACAATCCCATCACATAGACACCCTCCTGTCACATAGACACCCTCCTGTCACATAGACAATCCCATCACATAGGCACCCTCCTGTCACATAGACACCCTCCTGTCACATAGACAATCCCATCACATAGACACCCTCCTGTCACATAGACACCCTCCTGTCACATAGACAATCCCATCACATAGGCACCCTCCTGTCACATAGACACCCTCCTGTCACATAGACAATCCCATCACATAGACACCCTCCTGTCACATAGACACCCTCGTGTCACATAGACACCCTCCTGTCACATAGACAATCCCATCACATAGACACCCTCCTGTCACATAGACACCCTCCTGTCACATAGACACCCTCCTGTCACCAGGGTTGCCACCTTCTACAGAAGGCCAACCCGGATAATTTTTTTGTTTAAATGCCATGCTTACCTTCAGCGGTGTCTCCCGGCATCTTCCCCCTGCAACTCTTCTCAATATGGCCGCACGGCGTCACAAGGCACCGCGTTGTCATGACAATGGGATGCTACGCGACGTCACGCGGCATTAAGTTGCCATGGCATGGCCTTATGGCGCATAGGTGTCACTTGAGGTGCCGCGTTATGTCATCACATCACGTAGCGTCCTGTTGGCATGTCAATGGGCGTCACATGATGTGGATACGTCACGTAGCGTTTCTATTGCCATGGCAACGTGGCTCTATTTGACGCTGTGTGGCTATATAGAGAAGAGTTGCAGGATGACAATGCTGGAGGATGCCGCCCGCCGCGGGTTGCTGTAACCCGATGGCTTACTAGGAAAACCCATAGCCTCGGAGATACAAGGCCGAAACCCGTAGTCTCCAGGTGAAACCCGGAGTGGTGGCAACCCTGTCTGTCACATAGGCACCCTGCTCTCATTGAGACATCCTCTCATCATACTGACACCCCGCCCTTCACTTAGACACACCTTGTCACATATACATACTCCATCACACAGACACCCTCCCCAACACATGGCCACCTCCACCTCATCACCCAGACACCCTGTCACACAGCCGCCCCCAAAACAGACACTCCACCGTCAGCGAGGCATCCTCCCCGTGACACAGCGCCCCTCCCCGTGACACAGGCCCCCTTCCCTGTGACACAGGCCCCCTTCCCTGTGATGAAACCAGAATGATTTAGATAGGCGCTAAATAAAAGTGCAGTGGTATAATGATAGATTCACACAGGAAAAAATATATAAGTAACTTAAACGATGTCTCAACCTTCCTGTGGGGGATATGTACAGATCCCCCTCAAATGGAATAGATACAGGTGGATGGAAGGGAGCCACAGTCGCAGGAACATCCAAAAAATAAAAGGAAATATAATAGTGCAATATGTTGTGATAAAGTGAATTTTGAGATGTCTTGGCTCTATAGAGTGTCTACTTACAATAAGTAGGTGTATAAAAAGCGTTTTGCAAAGTAAGGTGGTGTGTAGCAGGCTGCAGGGACAGGATCCTCGCGAGCTTGAGGTGAAGGAGATCTCACTCAGGTACACATACCACAGGAAAAGATACAGAAAAGACCATAGTACAGATCGGACAAAATCAGTATTGTATTAAAAACAGGGTAAAAGTTGTACTTACAATAAGTACATAAACAATGTACACGTAGCGTTTACTTTAGAGGTGAAACCGGCGTCTATGTGGGTAGCCTCTAGCTGCTGCAACTCCCAGTCCTCCTCGTCGGATCGCGATGACTGGCGTCTGACGTCACTACCGGCGCAAGGGTGACGGCTTCCGATCCGGAACACAGAGGTTGGCAGACAGCAGGGGGACCGCAGACTAGGCTCCTTCTCCTTCTGGGCAGCTGTGCAGGCTGCAGGAATAGGCTCAACGCGTTTCGCTGTGTTACACCACAGCTTCCTCAGGAGCAAGTGAATACCCCTAGTGGGTGTGCAGTTTATATACCAGAGACAATTACTCAATAAAAGCTTGATTTTACATAGGTCCTCCTCTTAAAGGTACATGACTCTATGGTCCAAAAACGACGCAATTACACTAAAACTTTAATATTACATATCACAAAAAAATATAAGGTGCATAAAAGATGCTAATAGATATTAAAATGTTTATAATGTTTATAAAAAATGTTCATAATGTTTATAAAAAATGCCCTATACATCAATAAAACTATGCAGACTATATAGCTCAGCATGGTGGCGGAGAGATAGAAAAGGGGGAGAGAAATAAAATATGATCAGTGACATAGATAGTAGCGTATTCTTATGTTCATAAGATCTCAAAGGCTTGAGATCAAGGGGGGGGGGGGGGAGGGAAGGGGACAGGAGAGAGATCTGTGGTAATGGGGATAAAGGAAGGAGTAGGTAGGACTCTCCTGTCCCCTTCCCTCCCCCCCCCCCCCTTGATCTCAAGCCTTTGAGATCTTACGAACATAAGAATACGCTACTATCTATGTCACTGATCATATTTTATTTCTCTCCCCCTTTTCTATCTCTCCGCCACCATGCTGAGCTATATAGTCTGCATAGTTTTATTGATGTATAGGGCATTTTTTATAAACATTATGAACATTTTTTATAAACATTATAAACATTTTAATATCTATTAGCATCTTTTATGCACCTTATATTTTTTTGTGATATGTAATATTAAAGTTTTAGTGTAATTGCGTCGTTTTTGGACCATAGAGTCATGTACCTTTAAGAGGAGGACCTATGTAAAATCAAGCTTTTATTGAGTAATTGTCTCTGGTATATAAACTGCACACCCACTAGGGGTATTCACTTGCTCCTGAGGAAGCTGTGGTGTAACACAGCGAAACGCGTTGAGCCTATTCCTGCAGCCTGCACAGCTGCCCAGAAGGAGAAGGAGCCTAGTCTGCGGTCCCCCTGCTGTCTGCCAACCTCTGTGTTCCGGATCGGAAGCCGTCACCCTTGCGCCGGTAGTGACGTCAGACGCCAGTCATCGCGATCCGACGAGGAGGACTGGGAGTTGCAGCAGCTAGAGGCTACCCACATAGACGCCGGTTTCACCTCTAAAGTAAACGCTACGTGTACATTGTTTATGTACTTATTGTAAGTACAACTTTTACCCTGTTTTTAATACAATACTGATTTTGTCCGATCTGTACTATGGTCTTTTCTGTATCTTTTCCTGTGGTATGTGTACCTGAGTGAGATCTCCTTCACCTCAAGCTCGCGAGGATCCTGTCCCTGCAGCCTGCTACACACCACCTTACTTTGCAAAACGCTTTTTATACACCTACTTATTGTAAGTAGACACTCTATAGAGCCAAGACATCTCAAAATTCACTTTATCACAACATATTGCACTATTATATTTCCTTTTATTTTTTGGATGTTCCTGCGACTGTGGCTCCCTTCCATCCACCTGTATCTATCCCCTTCCCTGTGACACAGGCCCCCTCCCCGTCACAGAGGCGCCCTCCCAGTGACACTGGCCCCCTCCCCATGACACAGGCCCCCTCCCCGTGACACAGGCCCCCTCTCCGTCACACAGGCCCCCTCCCCGTGACACATGCCCCCTACCAGTCACACAGGCCCCCTCCCCGTGACACAGGCCCCCTTCCCATCGCACAGGCCCCCTCCAAGTCACACAGGCCCCCTCCCCGTCACACAAGCCCCCTCCACATCACACAGGTCCCCTCCCCGTCACACAGGCCCCCTCCCCGTGACACAAGACCCCTCCCTGTCACACGGGCCCCCTCCCCATGATACGGGCCCCCTCCCCGTCACACGGGCCCCCTCCCCGTGACACAAAACCCCTCCCCATCACACGGGCCCCCTCCCCATGACACGGGCCCCCTCCCCGTCACACATGCCCCCTCCCAGTCATACAGGCCCCCTCCATGTGACACAGGCCCCCACCCCGTCACACAGGCCCCCTCCCCGTCACACAGGCACCCTCCCAGTGACACATGCCCCCTCCCAGTCACACAGGCTCCCTCCCCATCACACAGGCTCCCTCCCCGTCACACAGGCTCCCTCCCTGTCACACAGGCTCCCTCCCCATCACACAGGCTCCCTCCCCGTCACACAGGCTCCCTCCCTGTCACACAGGCTCCCTCCCTGTCACACAGGCTCCCTCCCTGTCACACAGGCCCTCTCCCAGTCACACAGCCCCATACCCGTGACACAGGCCCCCTCCCCGTGACACAGCCCCCTCCCAGTGACACAGGCCCCCTCCCCGTGACACAGGCCCCCTCCCCGTGACACAGACTCCCTCCCCGTGACACAGCACCCCTCCCCATGACACAGGCCCCCTCCCCGTCACACAGGCCCCCTCCCCATCACACAGACTCTCCCCCCGTGACATAGTACCCCTCCCCGTGACACAGGCCCCTCCCCGCGACACAGCCCCCTCTCCGTGACACAGGCCCCCTCCCCGTGACACAGGCCCCCTCCCCATGACACAGGGCCCTCCCGGTGACACAGGCCCCCTCCCAGTCACACAGGCCCCCTCCCTGTGACACAGGCTCTCTCCCAGTGACACAGCATCCCTCCCCGTGACACAGCCCCCTCCCATGACACAGGCCCCCTCCCAGTCACACAAGCCCCCTCCCAGTCACACAGGCCCCCTCCACATCACACAGGCTCCCTCCCAGTCACACAGGCCCCCTCCCCATCACACAAGCCCCCTCCCAGTTACACAAGCCCCCTCCCAGTCACACAGGCCCCCTCCCCGTGACTCAGGCTCCCTCCCAGTCACACAGGCCCCCTCCCAGTCACACAAGCCCCCTCCCAGTTACACAAGCCCCCTCCCAGTCACACAGGCCCCCTCCCCGTGACTCAGGCTCCCTCCCCATCACACAAGCCCCCTCCCAGTCACACAAGCCCCCTCCCCGTGACACAGGCCCCCTCCCCGTGACTCAGGCTCCCTCCCCGTCACACGGGCCACCTCCCCATGACACGGGCCCCCTCCCCGTCACACAGTCCCCCTCCCCGTCACACAGACACTCTCCCGGTGACAAAGCACCCCTCCCCGTGACACAGCCCCCTCTCCGTGACACAGGCCCCCTCCCCGTCACACATGCCCCCTCCCAGTCACACAGGCCCCCTCCCTGTGACACAGGCCCCCACCCCGTCACACAGGCCCCCTCCCCGTCACACAGGCCCCCTCCCAGTGACACATGCCCCCTCCCAGTCACACAGGCTCCCTCCCCATCACACAGGCCCCCTCCCCATCACACAGACTCTCTCCCGTGACATAGTACCCCTCCCCGTGACACAGGAACCTCCCCGCGACACAGCCCCCTCCCCGTGACACAGGCCCCCTCCCCGTGACACAGGGCCCTCCCCGTGACACAGGCCCCCTCCCCGTCACACAGGTCCCCTCCCTGTGACACAGGCTCTCTCCCCGTGACACAGCACCCCTCCCCGTGACACAGCCCCCTCCCATGACACAGGCCCCCTCCCCGTGACACAGCCCCCTCTCTGTGACACAGGCCCCCTCCACGTGACACAGAGCCCTCCCCGTGACACAGGCCCCCTCCCCGTGACACAGGCCCCCTCCCTGTGACACAAGCCGTCTCCCCGTCACATAGGCCCCCTCCCCGTGACACAGGCCCCCTCCCCGTGACACAGCCCCCTCCCCGTGACAAAGGCCCCCTCCCCGTGACACAGGGCCCTCCCCGTCACACAGGCCCCCTCCCCGTCACACAGGCCCCCTCCCCATCACACAGACTCTCCCCCCGTGACATAGTACCCCTCCCCGTGACACAGGCCCCTCCCCGCGACACAGCCCCCTCCCCGTGACACAGGCCCCCTCCCCGTGACACAGGCCCCCTCCCCGTGACACAGGGCCCTCCCGGTGACACAGGCCCCCTCCCCGTCACACAGGCCCCCTCCCTGTGACACAGGCTCTCTCCCAGTGACACAGCACCCCTCCCCGTGACACAGCCCCCTCCCATGACACAGGCCCCCTCCCAGTCACACAAGCCCCCTCCCAGTCACACAGGCCCCCTCCACATCACACAGGCTCCCTCCCAGTCACACAGGCCCCCTCCCCATCACACAAGCCCCCTCCCAGTCACACAAGCCCCGTCCCAGTCACACAGGCCCCCTCCCCGTGACTCAGGCTCCCTCCCCGTCACACAGGCCCCCTCCCAGTCACACAGGCCCCCTCCCCATCACACTAGCCCCCTCCCAGTCACACAAGCCCCCTCCCCGTGACACAGGCCCCCTCCCCGTGACTCAGGCTCCCTCCCCGTCACACGGGCCACCTCCCCATGACACGGGCCCCCTCCCCGTCACACAGTCCCCCTCCCCGTCACACATGCCCCCTCCCAGTCACACAGGCCCCCTCCCTGTGACACAGGCCCCCTCCCCGTCACACATGCCCCCTTCCAGTCACACAGGCCCCCTCCCTGTGACACAGGCCCCCTCCCCGTCACACAGGCCCCCTCCCAGTGACACATGCCCCCTCCCAGTCACACAGGCTCCCTTCCCGTCACACAGTCCCCCTCCCCGTCACACAGACACTCTCCCCGTGACAAAGCACCCCTCCCCGTGACACAGGCCCCCTCCCCGTCACACATGCCCCCTCCCAGTCACACAGGCCCCCTCCCCGTGACACAGGCCCCCTCCCCGTCACACATGCCCCCTCCCAGTCACACAGGCCCCCTCCCTGTGACACAGGCCCCCACCCCGTCACACAGGCCCCCTCCCCGTCACACAGGCCCCCTCCCAGTGACACATGCCCCCTCCCAGTCACACAGGCTCCCTCCCCATCACACAGGCCCCCTCCCCATCACACAGACTCTCTCCCGTGACATAGTACCCCTCCCCGTGACACAAGAACCTCCCCGCGACACAGCCCCCTCCCCGTGACACAGGCCCCCTCCCCGTGACACAGGCCCCCTCCCCGTCACACAGGTCCCCTCCCTGTGACACAGGCTCTCTCCCCGTGACACAGCCCCCTCCCATGACACAGGCCCCCTCCCCGTGACACAGCCCCCTCTCCGTGACACAGGCCCCCTCCACGTGACACAGAGCCCTCCCCGTGACACAGGCCCCCTCCCCGTGACACAGGCCCCCTCCCTGTGACACAAGCCGTCTCCCCGTCACATAGGCCCCCTCCCCGTGACACAGGCCCCCTCCCCGTGACACAACCCCCTCCCCGTGACAAAGGCCCCCTCCCCGTGACACAGGGCCCTCCCCGTCACACAGGCCCCCTCCCCGTCACACAGGCCCCCTCCCCGTCACACAGGCTCTCTCCCCATGACACAGGCCCCCTCCCCGTGACACAGCCCCCTCCCAGTGACACAGCCCCCTCCCACTGACACAGGACCCCTCTCTGTGACACAGGCCCCCTCCCCATCACACAGGCCCCCTCCCCATCACACAGGCCCCCTCCCCGTCACACAGGCCCCCTCCCAGTCACACAGGCCCCCTCCCCGTGACACAGGCTCCCTCCCTGTGACACAGGACCCCTCCCCGTCACACAGGCTCCCTCCCAGTCACACAGGCCCCCTCCCCGTCACACAGGCCCCCTCCCCGTCACACAGGCCCCCTCCCCGTGACACAGGCTCCCTCCCCGTGACACAGGCCCCCTCCCCGTGACACAGGCCCCCTCCCCGTGACACAGGCCCCCTCCCCGTGACACAGGCTCCCTCCCCGTGACAAAGGACCCCTCCCAGTCACACAGGCCCCCTCCCCATCACACGGGCCCCCTCCCCGTGACACAGGCCCCCTCCCTGTGACACAGGACCCCTCCCCATCACACAGGCCCCCTCCCCGTCACACGGGCCCCCTCCCGTGACACAGGCCCCCTCCCCGTGACACAGGCCCCCTCCCCGTGACACGGGCCCCCTCCCAGTGACACAGGCCCCCTCCCCGTGACACAGGCCCCCTCCCTGTGACACAGGACCCCTCCCCATCACACAGGCCCCCTCCCCGTCACACGGGCCCCCTCCCGTGACACAGGCCCCCTCCCCGTGACACAGGCCCCCTCCCCGTGACACGGGCCCCCTCCCAGTGACACAGGCCCCCTCCCCGTGACACGGGCTCCCTCCCCGTGACACAGGCTCCCTCCCCATGACACAGGACCCCTCCCGGTCACACGGGCCCCCTCCACATGACACAGGCCCCCTCCCCGTCACACAGGCTCTCTCCCTGTGACACAGGACCCCTCCCCGTGACACCGGCCCCCTCCCCGTGACACCAGGACCCCTCCCCGTCACACAGGCCCCCTCCCCGTGACACAGGCCCCCTCCCCGTGACACAGGCTCCCTCCCTGTGACACAGGACCTCTCCCCCTCACACAGGCCCCCTCCCCGTGACACAGGACCCTTCCCAGTCACACAGACACCCAAAGGGTAGGTTCAATGTCTAACAGTAAGGCACTTAAAAGTTGGATGTCACTGTTAGGGCATCCAGGAGTTGGGCTACCTTCAGATGATATCAGAAGTATGTACAGTGCCACTGGCAATAAGGCACTCATGAGTTAGGTTACCCTCATGTATTACCCCCATGAAACTATACTAGCGCAATAAGGCATTCGGGAGCTGGGTTACACTTTGGTGATATGACACAGGGGGCGTACAGGGTCAGTGCCAGGGCAATAAGGCACTCAAGAGCTGGAATTGATTGCAAGAGCAATAAGCTATACAGGAGCTAGATGTCACTGACAGGGCAACAAGGCACTCAGTAGTAAGGAGTAGGTATGACCTCCAGGACCACATCTCACCCTGTGTTTGAACTTGTTTTCCTTCTGACCTCCTGTCTTGTTCAGATCTATAAAGTAGTGAGTGACGAGCCGGGCGTCACAGGACGGCATCTCCCAGGACACCTGGAATGAGTCACACGTGATCTCGCTGATCTGTATCCCATGGGGGGCAGAAAGGGGGGGATCCATGACCTGTGGGGGGGGGGGGAGAAATGTGAGGGGGAGGCTGGCACTGCCACTGTGTGTAATGGGTGAGGCTGGCACTGCCGCTGTCTGCACTGTGTGTATGAGGGTGAGGCTGGCACTGCCACTGTCTGCACTGTGTGTATGAGGGTGAGGCTGGCACTGCCACTGTCTGCACTGTGTGTATGAGGGGAAGGCTGGCACTGCCACTGTCTGCACTGTGTGTATGAGGGGAAGGCTGGCACTGCCGTTGTCTGCACTGTGTTTATGGGGGGGAGGCTGGCACTGCCGCTGTCTGCACTGTGTGTAATGGGGAGGCTGGCACTGCCGCTGTCTGCACTGTGTGTATGAGGGTGAGGCTGGCACTGCCACTGTCTGCACTGTGTGTATGAGGGTGAGGCTGGCACTGCCACTGTCTGCACTGTGTGTATGAGGGTGAGGCTGGCACTGCCACTGTCTGCACTGTGTGTATGAGGGGAAGGCTGGCACTGCCACTGTCTGCACTGTGTGTATGAGGGGAAGGCTGGCACTGCCGTTGTCTGCACTGTGTTTATGGGGGGGAGGCTGGCACTGCCGCTGTCTGCACTGTGTGTAATGGGGAGGCTGGCACTGCCGCTGTCTGCACTGTGTGTATGAGGGTGAGGCTGGCACTGCCACTGTCTGCACTGTGTGTATGAGGGGAAGGCTGGCACTGCCGCTGTCTGCACTGTGTGTATGGGGGTGAGGCTGGCACTGCCGTTGTCTGCACTGTGTTTATGGGGGTGAGGCTGGCACTGCCGTTGTCTGCACTGTGTTTATGGGGGTGAGGCTGGCACTGCCGTTGTCTGCACTGTGTTTATGGGGGTGAGGCTGGCACTGCCGTTGTCTGCACTGTGTTTATGGGGGGGAGGCTGGCACTGCCGTTGTCTGCACTGTGTGTATGGGGGGGAGGCTGGCACTGCCGTTGTCTGCACTGTGTGTAATGGGGGAGACTGGCACTGCCGTTGTCTGCACTGTGTGTAATGGGGGAGACTGGCACTGCCGTTATCTGCACTGTGTGTAATGGGGGAGACTGGTACTGCTGCTGTCTGTACTGTGTGTAATGGGGGAGACTAGCACTGCCGTTGTCTGCACTGTGTGTAATGGGGGAGACTGGTACTGCCGCTGTCTGCACTGTGTGTAATGGGGGAGACTGGCACTGCCGTTATCTGCACTGTGTGTAATGGGGGAGACTGGCACTGCCGTTGTCTGCACTGTGTGTAATGGGGGAGCCTGGCACTGCCGTTGTCTGCACTGTGTGTAATGGGGGAGCCTGGCACTGCCGTTGTCTGCACTGTGTGTAATGGGGAGCCTGGCACTGCCGTTGTCTGCACTGTGTGTAATGGGGGAGCCTGGCACTGCCGTTGTCTGCACTGTGTGTAATGGGGGAGACTGGCACTGCCGTTATCTGCACTGTGTGTAATGGGGGAGACTGGCACTGTCGTTATCTGCACTGTGTGTAATGGGGGAGGCTGGCACTGCCGTTATCTGCACTGTGTGTAATGGGGGAGCCTGGCACTGCCGTTGTCTGCACTGTGTGTAATGGGGGAGACTGGCACTGCCGTTGTCTGCACTGTGTGTAATGGGGGAGACTGGCATTGCCGTTGTCTGCACTGTGTGTAATGGGGGAGACTGGCACTGCCGTTGTCTGCACTGTGTGTAATGGGGGAGACTGGTACTGCTGCTGTCTGTACTGTGTATATGAGGGTGAGGCTGGCACTGCCGCTGTCTGCACTGTGTGTATGAGGGGGAGGTTGGCACTGTTGCTGTCTGCACTGTGTGTATGAGGGGAAGGCTGGCACTGCCGCTGTCTGCACTGTGTGTATGAGGGGAAGGCTGGCACTGCCGCTGTCTGCACTGTGTGTATGAGGGGAAGGCTGGCACTGCCGCTCTCTGCACTGTGTGTATGAGGGGGAGGTTGGCACTGCCGCTGTCTGCACTGTGTGTATGAGGGGGAGGTTGGCACTGCTGCTGTCTGCACTGTATGTATGAGGGGAAGGCTGGCACTGCCAATGTCTGCACTGTGTGCGAGGGGGAGACTGACACTGCCTTCGCTATGTGTGTATAAGGGGGAACCTGGCACTGCCGCTGTCTGCACTGTGTGCGTGTGAGGAGGAGACAAGCACTGCCACTGTCTGTGGTGTGTGTGAGGGGAAGGCTGGTACTGCCACTATCTGCACTGTCCACGTGTGTGAAGGCTGACATAGGTGCTATCTGCACTGTGTGCGAGGGGGAGTCTGGCACTGCTGCTGTTTGCACTGAGCTGCATTCCACACAAGGGGGAGAGGGAGCTATAGGGACTCTGAGGGTGACAATAAGGGGACATATAGGTGATACAGAGTGTGACAGTTACAGTACATATTGTTTTGTGACACAGAATATAACAGAGTGGTCACTAAAGATACATAGTGTGATACAGAGATACCTGGAGGGATAGACACTGAAAGAAGAAAAGGCTCTCTGTCAAACTATCTCTGTGTGCTGTCCTATCTCTCTGGGTGCTGTCCTATCTCTCTGGGTGCTGTCATATCTCTCTGGGTGCTATACCTACTCTCTGGATGTATCCTATCTCTCTGGGTGCGGTCTACTCTCTCTAATTGGAGTCCCCTGTCTCTCTGGGTGCTGTCTCTTCTCTGCCACTCCCTCCCTCTGGGTGCTGCCCCCTCTCTCTTGGTGCTGTCCCATCTCTCTGGGTGCTGCCCCCTCTCTCTTGGTGCTGTCCCATCTCTCTGGGTGCTGTCCCCTCTCTGTCAATCTCTCTGGGTGCTGTCCCATCTCTCTGGGTGCTGTCCCCTCTCTGTCAATCTCTCTGGGTGCTATTCCATCTCTCTGGGTGCTGTCCCTACTCCATGGATGCTGTCCCTACTCTCTGGGTGCTGTCCCCTATATAATTGGAGTCCCCTCTCTCTGGGTGCTGCTCCCTCACTGTCTCCCCTCTCTGTTGGTGCTGCTCCCTCACTGTCTCCCC